>NC_073308.1:11439259-11614325 GCF_027595985.1 Sorex araneus
GAGGAGGAAGGGAGGGAGGGAGAGGGGGAGGGAGGGAGGGAGGGAGGGAGGAAGGAAGGAAGGAAGGAAGGAAGGAAGGAAGGAAGGAAGGAAGGAAGGAAGGAAGGAAGGAAGGAAGGAAGGAAGGAAGGAGAGAAACAAAGAGAAGGTGAGAGAGGAAGTGAGAGAGAGAAAGTGAGAGAGGGAGTGAGAGAGAAAAGTGAGAAAGAAAAGAGCAAGCAAGAAAGAAACTGCCTTCCACACATGTCCTCACCCGTGTAGCGTTTCTCTTCCTGCCCTCGCCCACTTGCCCTACACGAGACACATTCTCAGTCCTGTAGCTTCAGCTCACAAACTTCAAATGACCATCCTCCCCAAGGCTAGTAAGCTGTAGCTCCTCCGGCCCCCGCCACAGGGACCCAAACTCTGCTTCTAGAGTAACTCTAAACCCTGTGGCATAGAGAGGCCCTTGGTCCAAGACCCTCATCCTTGCCAACTGACCTCGACCTATGGACTCACCTGGGCTTTGATGTGTCCATCCTAACTTGCCGACTTCTTATCAAAAGTGATTCTTAATAATTGGCATCTAGGGAACAATCAGAACTCAATAAATATTTAGAATCAACCTTTCTTGGGGCCGGAGCGATAGCACAGCGGGTAGGGCGTTTGCCTTGCATGCGGCCGACCTGGGTTCAATCCCCGGCATCCCATATGGTCCCCCAAGCACCGCCAGGAGTAATTCCTGAGTGCAAAGCCAGGAGTAACCCCTGAGCATCGCTGGGTGTGACCCAAAAAGCAAAAAAAAAAAAAAAAAAAAGAATTAACATTTCTTTCTAGAACTTCGTATTAAACTTTCCCCAAAAATATAAAACATACACACATACAATGGTTAAATGTAAAAGGGAATAAAAAATAGCACTGTAGCCCATTTCTCCGCGCCCGCACCCCCAGAATGACTGACGAAGAGGATGGAGCTGCTTGGGACACCGGCAACCCACCAGCAACCTGCAGTATGTGACTTGAGAGTTTCCGCCAGGTCCCCCGAGCGGGGGCCTGGCGTTTCTCTTTTTTTTTTTTCTTTAATCTATCTCTCTTCCCCTCAACCTCTGGGCACAGCACAGCATCTACCCCACTTCTGAGCACAAAATGGAGAGACGCACCCAAGTGCGCGGCGCGGCTGGCGGGGGATCGAGGGCGGGGAAGTACCGGTCTCCGCCCACATCGGACACTTAAAGAGAGTGCAGCCACGTGGGCTTTCCCATTTCTCCGCGCCCGCACCCCCAGAATGACTGACGAAGAGGATGGAGCTGCTTGGGACACCGGCAGCCCACCAGCAACCTGCAGTATGTGACTTGAGAGTTTCCGCCAGGTCCCCCGTGCGGAAATCTCTCTCTCTCCTTCAACTTTTTCCCTGGACTTTAGACAGAAACCCAGAACCGCGCGGCCGCAGTAGCCATTAAGAAGGAACCATTACATACTGCTGATACTAATGTCATCTTAGTATCAGCAGTATGTAATGGTTCCTTCTTAATGGGTCGGACTTTTGTGGGTGATCCTAACAAGAATAGTAAGTATTTTGTTGAAATATTGAAGGCAATCAAAATGGTAGCCATCTCTCTAGACTGAACTAAGCTATATCCCCACGCCGGCTGAGAAGAAATATCCTTCTTTCTCGGGAAGAAACGTGGCGTGGTGTCAAACATAGTGTGATGTCCATTAAGCAAACAGACCAGGTGGCGTGGGAATGGGAAATAAGGGGAAAAATTAGGTACATGGACCAGCGGGACGCTGGTGGTATCTCGAGCCGGAGCCGATATCAGCGCAAGAGCTTTGGTTCCAGAAACTGCTTCCAGACACTCTACTAGACTATCAACTAAGCCAGAGCCCCACGCTTGCTGATGACGGGAAATAACCATCCTCTTCGGTTTTTTTTCCCTTTGTCAGACAGCGTGGCGATTACTAAACAGGCGTGAACTCGGTGGCGCGGGCCAAGGGGGAAAAAGAAAAGTTATGTAACAAACAGCAGGACTTAATATCTCTATATGCTTAGTAATGGAGAATTATCAAATGCCTCATTGGCAATAGGACTGTCTTTTTCTTTTTGGGGGGAAACCCCAGCAACGGTAGTGAGTTGTGTGTTGAAACATGGAATGTAATCGAGATAAGCGCAAATGAAGTGAAACTTATCACGTACAAGGGTGGGGACTAGGGAGGTGGGAGGGGGCGGCAGATATACTGGGGGGGTTGGGGATGGAAGATGGGCACTGGTGAAGGGAGGGGTGTTTGAATATTGTATAACTGACATGATCTTGAGAACTTTGTAACCCTCCACTTGGTGATTCAATAAAAAAAAAATAGCACTGTAGCACTGTCATCTCGTTGTTCATCGATTTGCTTGAGCAGGCACCAGTAACGTCTTCATTGTGAGATTTGTTGTTACTGTTTTGATGTATCGAATACGCCACGGGTAGCTTGCCAGAAAATCTATATCAAGCAAAACTATCACTTATTGTTAAAAAAAGCAATGCTTCAAAATAAATATTTTTATTTTAAAGAATTGAATACCTCCATATAACTATCTCCTTTACACACAAGGCTGTGTCACTCAGAACAGCAATCAATTGGGCTGTCCACAAACATAGGTTAAATCACGAGGAAAGGTTACTCCATTGTTCTCCCAGCTGGTTGCACTCTCCTTTGCTTTGCCTTAGACACTGCAGATGTTGATGAGCCTGGTGCTTTCATGTCTGTCCTTGGTGCCAGCCACCTTTACTTAAGGGCAGGACCACCAAGGCAACCATCTCGTCCTCTCTGTACCCAGTGATCTGGATTCGGGGTTTGTGGGCTCTTGGGTCCTTGACTGCACCAAGGAATTTGAAGAAAGTCATTTAAAGTTCAGGATTCAGTTCTGAATCAAAAATCCCTGCACTCCTGGGTCAAGACCTACCTGAACCTCAAGTAGAATCCTGGCAGAGGGCTGAGAAGCCCAGAATGGACTGTGTGGTGATGTCCTTAGCTATAGATACTGACCCGGAGTATCATTTAAACTGGCATACTTCCTGTTCCCCAGCTGGTAAATAAGAAAACAGTAAAGGCCTCCATGAGGCAGGACTTTGTAACATTGCTAAATAAATGCAGAATTCAAGTTTTTATACATAACATGGAGAAGATCACTGCCAAAACACGGTTCTGAGCACATTTGCTCCCAAAATGGCATCTGTAAGTTACAAATGAAAGAAAAATTTCATTCCTAAAGTTGACCCCAACATCAATACATTTATCAAGGTTGCCGGAAAGACTTGAGAAGACCCCTGCACCTGTGGAAGCAGAAGAGCCCGTCAGTTTCAGCCAGTGCCCTTGGGGTCTTTCTGCCAAGACCAAGCAAGAGGCCAAGCCCTTGCCTCAAATACACCCAGTCTCTGTGGGCAGAAGTTTCTCCCTGAACAAAATTCTCCCTCACTTGTGTCAGAACTCCGTTTCCTGTGATGCCCTTAGGGAAACAAAACCAAGTTGACTTCGCTCTGACCTGGTACATTTCCCAGAGCTCAGGAGGCGGCTTCCCGATGAGAGAAGGGCTCCCTGAGTCTGCCCTCCCCCAGGGTCATGAGGCTCAGGTACACTCCCCTTTCCATTGTGGCCCTCCTTAGGAGCACTGCTAGGCGCTGTTCCAATCCCCTCTCTGAGAATATCCTAATGGCTACGTTGTTGTGTGACTCCCCGTGGCGCTAAATCCAGTCCTACTGGTCCTAGACTCCTGACAGCCACGTTCCAGTTTACAATCAAATGTGTACTGGCTCACTCATCTCTCTGGTGTGAATCAGAGATTCCTGACTTCATCCGCCAGGGGGAATGGGACGCGCTTCAGTTATGCTGGCGATGTGGAAGAGTGGCATCACTCAATAACGTGCATTCTAAGCTGCAACCACCATTGATACTTCATAATGTGCCTGTTAAGGTGGCTGGTGAGGTGTGGGCAAGTTTTAGGACTTGCACTGTAGTGGGATCTTTGGGTCTAAAAGTAGATTAGGACTGGTGGTCGGTCCTATTAGGGTACCAGCACACAAAAGTATGTCTAAAGTATGCCCCACACTGGAGTGGGGCGGCGCCAGCCCAGCCTCCAAGTGGTCCCGGCCGCCGGAAGTCACACCCTCGACCCACCCTCGGCGCCATCTTGCCACATTCAACAGAGAAGAAGCAAGGCGTTTTGGTGAGCAACGCAGCCGGAGAATGCTCCGGACCCGAGACGGGGCCAGCAATACCGGGGATCTGGACCGAGGAGGTGCAGCCACCACACCTTCTCCAGATGGAGCCCCGGCAACACTGAGCAGCAACTAACATGGCTCCCGGATGCGGGACTGGAAACATACAATCTTTTAATGGAAAACTAATTATCAAATGCTTCCTTAGTAGGGCTGTCTTTTTTGGGGGGAAACTCCAACAATAGTAAGTTTTGTGTTGAAATATGGAACGTAATCAAGGTAAAGAGAAAATGAAGTGAAATTCATCAGTTATACAGTTGGGGGTGGGGGGCAGGGGCGGGGGGTATACTGGGGGCTTTGGTGGTGGAATATGGGCACTGGTGAATGGATGGGTGTTGAATATTGTATAACTGAGACATAAACCTGAGAACTTTGTAACTTTCCACCTGGTGATTCAATAAAAATTTAAAAAATAATAATAAAAAAATAAAGTATGCCCCAAATCTGTCTTCTCTAGGTATAATATTTAATTTGAGGTTTGAGGAACTATAGCACTGTCGTCCCATTGTTCTCGATTTGCTCGAGCAGGCACCAGTAATGTCTCCATTGTGAGACTTGATGTGACTGTTTTTGGCATATCGAATATGCCATGGGGAGCTTGCCAGGCTCTGCTGTGCAGGTGTGATACTCTCAGTAGCTTGCTAGAGGGATGGAGGAATTTAACACGGATCGACTTTGTGCAAGGCCAAACACCCTACCTGCTGTCTATCACCCCAACCCCTATGGATAGCACTCCCATACCCTATGTGGTATCAGGTCAAACCAAGGTCCGCTGCATAGCGGGTGAGAGAGTACTCCCTGAGCGAGTGAGAAAGTACTCCCTGCACTACCTCTTCAGCCCCTGAAAGGATCACGTGGATGATTAAAAAACAATCAGGGCTGGGCTACCAGCACAGTGGGTAGGGTGTTTACCTTCACTCGGCTGACCTGGGTTCGATTCCCAGCATCCCATATGGTCCCCAGAGCACAGCCAGGAGTAATTCCTGAGTGCAGAGCCAGGAGTGACCCTTGAGCATTGCTGCGTGTGACCCAAAAAGAAAAAAAAATGAGTTTTGTACCATGTACCAATATCAAAGACTATGCCCAAAAAACAAAACATTAACCAATATCCTTCATGAGTATGCATGCAAAAATTCTGACAAAATATTGCAAAATACAATGCACTGACATATAAGTATCTTTAAAAGGTACATACACATGACAAAGTGGGTTTAATCCAGGCCTCATGTATGTTTTAGTATTATAAAAAAACCCCACATAATCCTATCAACTGATTCAAAAAAATATTTGGACAATTTCTAATATTGTAATTAAAAATTTTTAAAAGTAGAAATGAAGATGGAAGGAAGAAGATGAAGAAGGGGAATGGGACGGGCTTCAGTTATGCTGGCGATGTGGAAGAGTGGCATCACTCAATAACGTGCATTCTAAGCTGCAACCACCATTGATACTTCATAATGTGCCTGTTAAGGTGGCTGGCTGGTGAGGTGTGGGCAAGTTATGTGTATTTGGGGGTAGGTGGCAGAGGGGAGGGACAGTGTATAGACTATGGGAACACCATGAAGGGAAATGACACTGATGCTTAAAACTCAACCACCGGTGACTTTGTAAATAGTGTTTCTTTAATTAAATAAAAATATTTTTAAAAATAATAAGTAGTTCACTTTTCTAAAACTAAAAAAAGAGCGGGGGGGGGGAATGACGGGAAAGCAGGTAGTGCACTTCTCTTGAATGCAGCCAAGTCCAGGTTCAAACACGAAATATAGTCTCCTGTGCCCTTGCCAGAGTGATCCCTGACTACAGAGCCAGGAATAAGCTCTGAACACTGAAGAAGGTGCCCCGAGAAACGGGAAAAAAATCAAAACTGAAAAAATATTATGCACAAAACTAGGACTGGAAGAGAATTTCTTCAAATAATAAAAGGGGTACAAAAAGCTTACAGCTGATGCATTTCATGATTAAATAACAAATGCTTTCTCCTCAAGGTTAAAATCAAGTCAAGGATATCAGTTCTCACCACCTGCATTCCACAAACTGATAGAAATACTTCCCCAAACAGTAGGGTTAGAGAAAAAGAAAAAGGCAGAAAAATGAAAAGGAAGAAATTAAACTCTCCCTATTTACAGATGAAGGAATTGTCCATACAGGAAAAAGTCCAGAAATTTGCCAAACAATTCCCAGAAATCTGCAGAATAACTCTTAGAAATAATAAATATGCTCAAGAAAGTCATAAGATGTAAGATCAATATGAAAAATTAAAAAATTTCTCTCTGCTAGAAATTAACCCGTGGGAGGTAGAATTTAAACTGTAATACCATTTATAATTACTTTAAAAATCCTCATGCATAAATGTCACAAAATGTACAGAACTTGTATGCTGACAATGAAATGTTAGTTAAAAAATGAAAAATCTAAGTAAATGGTAAGCCATATGTTGTGTGCACTAGACACTCTTCATAGCAGAGATATTCTCCCTCAGAGTGATACTCGGGTTTAATATAATTCTACTAGCAGCAAAGCATGTAGATCTGGGCAATATTTTTTTGGTAGATGTGGGCAATATTATTCTAACAATTACATGTAATTTAGTGTACAAGTGGAATGCTTCTTATAAAGAAACTAATGTGAGGGATCTCTCCATCAGATCGTTAAGAGGTTTTATGTAGCTACAACAACAAAAACAGTGATATCAACAGAGAGACATACAGGGTTCAATGGAATGTAATAAAGAGTCCAGAAAGAGACTCACTGAAGTAATTTTTAGGAAAGTTATAAGAGCAATTAAAAAGAGGAGAGATTTTTCAATAATACGTTGTAGTGCTAAAAATAAACTTTAAAGTATGTCTCACATTTCACAAAATTAAGTAAAATTAGATCATATACATAAATGTGAATCCATAAAGCTTTTAGAATAAACCATAATAAAATTTTCTAGGATCCAAAGTTTATTGCAAGGGCCTTTCCCAAACAAACACGATCCATAACAGAAAGGGGTTGATAAATTGAACTTTATCATAATAAAGAATCTTTGCTCCACAGTAAGTGACTAAAAGGAAATGAAAAAAAAACTGGCAGCTAAGGGGATAAGATGTTTACAACCACCACCTCACAGCACAGAGACTGGAATACATCCAAAAGAACAAAAGCAACCGCTGTTGGAGAGGATGTGGGGAGAAAGGGACCCTTCTACACTGCTGGTGGGAGTGCGGACTGGTTCTTTTGGAAAACAATATGGACGATTCTCAAAAAATTACAAATTGAGCTCCTATTTGACCCAGCAATACCACTACTGGGAATATATCCCAGAGAGGGAAAAAAGTATAGTCGAAATGACATCTGCACTTATATGTTCATCGCAGCACTGTTTACAATTGCCAGAATCTGAAAAAAACCCTAATGCCTGACAACAGATGAGTGGTTAAAGAAACTTTGATACATCTACACAATGGAATACTATGCAGCTGTTAGAAAAGATGAAGTCGTGGAATTTGCATATAAGTGGATCAACATGGAAAGTATCATGCTAAGTGAAATAAGTCAGAAAGAGAGAGATAGACATAGAAAGATTGCACTCATCTGTGGAATATAAAATAACAGAATAGGAGACTAACACCCAAGAATAGTAGAAGTAAGTACCAGGAGATTGGTTTCATGGCTTGGAAGCTGGCCTCACATGCACGGGGAAAAGGCAGCTCAGATAAAGAAGGGAACACCAAGTAAAATGTGGTTGGAGGACCCCGCTTGGGAAGGGAGATGCATGCTGAAAGTAGACTATAGATTGAACACGATGGCCACTCAATATCCCTATTGCAAACCATAGCACCCAAAAGGAGAGAGAGAACAAAAGGGAATGCCCTGCCACAGAGGTGGGGTGGGGTGGGGGGATACAATTAGGGGGCTGGGATGGATACTGGGTTCACTGGTGGTGGAGAATGGACACTGGTGGAGGGATGGGTTCTCAAACATTGTATGATGGAAACACAAGCATTAAAATATGTAAATCTATAACTGTACCCTCATGATGATTCACTAATAAGTTAATAATAATAATAATAAAAGATGTTTATAGCCAGCTATTGACCAAAACCCAGTCATAACTACCAGTCTTTAAACTCTGAAAAAGGAACTCTAAATAAATATTAAAATACAAACAAACTCACTTTCAAATGTAAGATCTATGAAATCATCGGAAAGAATATTCAAGAACCAAAAAGCCCGATATATTTAGTATGTCCAGCTATCAGAATAAGTGCAAACAAAAACCATAGTGAGATATCAACTCAGACCTCCTAGGAAAGCTTAAATTTTAAATTCTAATCAAATTTGGCAAGGATGCAGAAATCCTGTGTCTCTCTTATTCATGATGGGAATACAATAGAAAAGAGAATGAAATATATTGTAGCAATTTCAAAAAAAAAAACTGGACATAAACTATGAGCTAATCCAACAGTTTCACTCCTAGGGTTTATCCCAGAGAACTGCAAACACATCCACTCAGATTCTTGTACCTAAATACAAACTGCATTTGCAAAGGTTCCAAACTGGAAACATCTCAAGTGTCCTTCAGCTGGTGCAAGTTCATTCACACAGTGGCAATGTTACTCTTTAATCAAAAGGAAAAAGGTGGTGGGGGTGGGCGTGGCAAAAGGTTGGATATACACAAGAGTTCCACAAAGTGACATGGGTACTGCGTGCACCAAGAGAACATAAGGCGCCGGCATACCAAACTGTTCCACCTAGAAATGGAATTGCTACTGCTCACAGTGATGATTCTTCAAAGGACAAGACGACAGAGGTGGAGGGAAGACAGACCCTGGTGTGGGAAGTTGAGGGAGAAGGGTCAGCAGTGACTGTGGGAGGAGGGTGAGCAAGACTAGGAAGGGGGAGGGGCTGGAGCGATAGCACAGCGGGTAGGGCGTTTGCCTTGCACGAGGTTGACCAGGGTTTGATTCCCAGCATCCCATATGGTCCCCTGAGCACCGCCAGGAGTAATTCCTGAGTGCAGAGCCAGGAGTAACCCTTGTGCATTGCCGGGTGTGACCCAAAAAGCAAAAAAAAAAAAAAAGACTAGGAAGAGGGGCTTGTGGTGACCTGTCTATAAGCACCACACACATGAGTTACAGGTAAGTTAGAGTAAAGGCGAGCACACACTGAATTCCAAAGACAGACTCACTGCACGGCATAGATTCCGGCTATGGGCCTGCTCCCCATGCAGGTGAGCTGTCACTAGGGAAAACAGCCACGCAGCACACATGGCCTCTTTCTCTAGGTTTGCGTTTGTGTTTGTTTTGTTTTGGGGTCACACCCAGCGATGCTCAGGGCTTACTCTGCACTCAGAAATCACTCCTAGTGTTGCTGGGGTGGGGGCAATAGGGGGTGCCGGGGATCGAACCTGGGTCAGCCACAGGCCAGGAAATGCCCTCCCTGCTGTATTACTGCTCTGAACCTCACCGTATGAGTTGTTCCTGTCAGGGCTGCAGCGGAAGCCGCAGAGGCAAGGGGAGGCACCGGGAGCACTGCACCCCTCCTGCTTGTTCACTGTCAGCCGGTGAAGGCTGGCGGGGGTGAGGGTCAAGACCTAAGGAGGTGGGCAACCAGGTAGAGGGACCGAGACTGAATTTCAGGTAGACGTAAAAGATTATAAAGCGAGTAAGAACTGTTTGGAGGGTCAAAATGCCATAAAACCAAGAAACATTTGGGGAAACAGAAGGCCCAGAAGAAGATAGACCTGAAAAAGATTTACCCTGGATCCAGCTCAAGATCCTGTCCGAGTTTACTCAGGAACGTTCCCTGATAGGGATGAGGGGGACAGAGAAAAGCCCAAGACTAAAAGTCATCCTCCTTGAAGGCTCCCTATCAGCTTAGGGGGGAACCCCAAAACCTATAAATTCAGCTTCCCAAAGCAGGTCAGTGCACTCTATCCCAGAGATGGCTACACCCCAACTCCAGGTACTTAGTCTCTCCTGGAAGGCAGCTTCTGGAGACACTGTATCTCCTTCACATAAGACTTCCTTTAGCCCCTGCCTCCCTCCCTCCCTCCCTCCCTCCCTCCCTCCCTCCCTCCCTCCCTCTCTCTCTCCCCCCTCCTGTCTAATATATTTTTTAAATTTTAAAAATTTTATTGAATCACTGTGAGATAGTTACAAGCTTTCATGTTTGGGTACAATCTCACAATGATCAAACACCCATCCCTCCACCAGTGCACATTCCCCACCACCAATATCCCGGGTTTACCCCCACCTTTTCCACTCTCCCCCTGCCTCTAAGGTAGACAATATTCCCCATACTCTCGATATATAATATTTTCTAAATGAAACTATTTTACTTTATACTTTACTACGCATCTTCAACAGATGTTGTTTTATGTAGTCGAGACAAAAGCCCAAACCTATATGGAGACTGGCCTAGCAGATTCCATCTCCCTGGGCACACACGCTCCCTCCAAGAGCTTCTGCATGGGCCCCTGTATCAGGCAGAAAAGACTTTCCAGTCTCCTTCAGGCGCCAAAGTCAGTATTTGTACTGCAAACCACAATGCCCAATATGGAGGAGAGAGAGAAGAGGATGAGGAGGAGGAGGAGGAGGAGGGAGAGGAGGAGGAGGAGGAGGAGGAGGAGGAGAGAGAGAGAGAGAGAGAGAGAGAGAGAGAGAGAGAGAGAGAGAGAGAGAGAGAGAGAGAGAGAGAAGAGAAATGCCTCCATAGAGGCAGGCTGAGGTGGGGTTATGGGAAGGAAACCGGGGACACTGGTGCTGGGAAATGGACATTGGTGGAGGGACGGGTGTTGGAACACGTATGACTAAAACCTAATCATGAACAGCTTTGTAAGGGTCTGTCTCACTGTGATTCAATTAAAAATTTAAAACAAAAACCAAAAAACCAAAGTAACAGAACTAGCTGCCACAGTCTCTCCTTGGCATCCTCTGCCCACACCTACAGAAAAAGTCCTATTTTCCCTTGCTCAGATACCCACCAACTAAGGACTGGAGCTCTGGCTGGTCAGCAAAGTCTCTGGGGCCAAACTCGGAAGTAGTAAGTGACCCTCCCTGCCCCCATTTTTAAGGAGGTAGCGTGATTTATGTTACTTTAATGACGGTTCCATGTACATACTGTTCCAATGCCACACCCACCAACAAAGTGTCCACTTCTCTCCATCACTGTCCCAGGAGCCCCCTCAGCCCCCCTGCCCTCCTCTAGGTAAGCTCAGCCTGATAGACAGGTTCTCAAGCCCGTTTCCTCTGCCCATTTGCTACTCCCTTACTATGTATGGTTCTTCATATCCCACCTGTGAGAGAGAGAGAGATCATTCCACATTTGTCCCTCTCCAGAGTGATTCAGCATGACACCCCCTAGTTCCATCCGTGTGGCAGTGAATTGCCTGATTTCCCCTTTTCTTGTAGCTGAGTAGTATTTCATTGTGTACAGAGACCACAGTTTCTACCTTCAGTCATCTATTCTTAGATTCTTGGGCTGTTTCTAGATCTTGGCTGCTGTTAATATTACTGCAATGAACATAGGGGAACAAAAGTATTTTTGAAATAGTGTTGTAGACCCCTGGGGCAAATGCTGAGAAGTCTGGGTAGTGAAAGCTAAACTCTTAGTTTTCTGGGAAATGTCCGTGTTGCTTACCAGATAGGTTGAACCAGTCATGATCCCCACCAACAGTGGATAAAGGCCTTTTTCCTCCACATTACTGCCAGCACAGATTGATTGTGCTTCTTTTCACATTTCTCGGTCTGGTTTGTGTGAAGGTAAATCAAATTGTTATTCTAATTTGCACTTCCCTGATAAATGAGGAGGAGCATTTTTCCATGAACCTGTTGGCTATCACTTGCATAACTTCTTTAAGGAAATGTACTTCTCATCTCTCCATATTTGGATAGGGTTGTTTATTTTCTGTTGCTAAATTTTACAAGTACTCTGTGTATCTTGAATAGTTACTCTCTGTCAAACACTTGAGTAGTTCGCAGAATTCCCATTAGATTCTTAAAGAAGAGGGCTTAGCAGACTTCTGCAATATTCCACAAATATATTTGCAAATTTGCCTTGAAAATTCTATCATTAGAAATGATAGAATCAATTTTCTTCACTGGTTCTCTATGATGGCTAATTTATTTTGAAAGGAGAAGGAAAATTATTTAATTTCAGGGGTTTTGTTGTGAAGGGTAAATTAAATAATAACATGGAGCCTGCCATTGTGAGTCTTCCTTTACCCTCTCCCAGAAATGACATTTTCTTTTTCTGTCATTAGCAATTATTTTAAATTGGTCAGAAAAGGAAAATGTCTCTCTAACAGCTATAAATGGTTTCTATTGTAGCTCTCAACCTTTTAAAAGATGTGATATTTTGAAAAAAATTTAATTGTATTAAATTCAGACTCTGGAAACTAAGCAGGCTCCCCTAATTAGGCTTCTCTGCGGCATCTGCTGCAATATTTGGCCAATAAGCCATTCTAGTCCAAATATAGTTCTAATGTCCCAGCACTTTCTGGAGCAATTAAGCATGAGGTTTGCAACATCCCCGTGCTGTGCCTGGTGCTTGTGTTCTGTGAATCCCCGGCCTGTGACCTCCTGCAGCCTGTTTCTGGCAACCCCAAGCTCACTGGTGCTGTTTCCTGCCTTGAGTTTGAAAATTCTGGGTGAACAAAAGAAATCAGTGGCTTGATTTATCTTTTCAGTAGTTAAGCATTAATAACCTTGGAGATAAAATAAGGTGACTGACCCTGTCACTAATAGCACGACTCAGCTAGCAAGGAAGGGCTTCAAGTGGCCCCTTGAGTCCCCTGTGTTCCAGCTGAAAGATGACATCAATTGGTTAGTTTCGTCACCAGAAGAACTAGGGACCTGGGGTCTGGCTACCTGGCAGCAGCCACAGTGAATGCCATTACTCTCCTGTTTGGTGACCTCACTGGTGAGTGCCCAGGGAGAACAGAACAGGTACAAGTCTGTAAACAGCTCCTGGATACTAAGGTCCTTGCAGCCCACAGGACAACCATCACTCTGCACCTGGGACCCACAGGCTCTCTATGGACTGGGAATTGACCCTTACCACGTGGGGGTTCTGAGCCCTGAGGATTCAGGCTCATTCCTGCTGAGGTTTTCTTCTCTCTGACACAGGTCCAGCCTTTTCCATTTCACCTGTGAAAAGGGATAGCAACAGAGCAGCTTGTTTTTAAGTTGGTGCTTTACGTTACTTTAATGACAGTTCCATGTACATACTGACAGAGATACCCCTGCCCGACTACCTCCTTGCCAAAGACACCTGTCTCTGTCTACCTGCTGGTGTCCAGGCACACCGATGTCTCTGGTCACTTGGAAACTCTCTGGCAGGTTCTGTTATTGTTGTTCGGACCTGCAGCAGAGTGCTACCTCTAGAAATAGTCTCTGAGACAGGGACCTACATGCAAAATACTTTCAAGGTGAACAACTCCGTGATAGGTCAGGGGTCTAAGAAAAAATATATTAGAAAAGTTTCAGTGTCCACCAACGTTCCTCAACATGGGGAGCAGATTGGATAGGATTCCCCTCACCCTCACCACTTCACGAGTCCTACCAGGATCTCAGACCAGGATTATATTTGGTAATTGGGCTTTTGCAGTATAACTAAGAATCTCTAAAGATTTAGGGTGGGTCCCTGGATTCCCTGGTGTCCTAATAAGAAGTGATGAGACACATAGACCACACACAGAGCAGAGAGCCATGAAAGAAGAAGCCCAGAGTGGAGTGATGACAGCTATGAGTCCAGTAATGCCTCGGATGCCCTGGAAGACAGACAGACACAGAGAGAGAGATAGTAAATAGAGTCTCAGGGGCAGAGCCTGCTGACAACTTGAGTTGTTCTTGTGGCCCCCAGATATATGAGGAGTAAGCTTTCATTTTTTCAATCCTCTTAGTTGGTGGCAATTTGCTGTGGCAGCCCCAGGAAACCAATGGCTCTGTACATATAACTGTCATAAAATCAATGACTCTTGCCCACACTGCCTGGCCAGTGTCCCCAAATCAATCAGTCAACTCTGGACCTGACAGTGCCTCTCCCAAGGCAAAATGCAGCAGCCCCCTTGCCAGATGTCAGGCTTGGGGCAGAGCATAAGTGCTTGACAAGTGGGGCAGGCAGTGAATCCTCAGTGAGCACCAGGCCAGGGTTCAGTTGTGTGATACACACAAAATTAAGTAGCTGTCACTGACACCATCTGCTCCCTGAGATCCTCAGTTTTGGATGGTTCCAGGTTATGCATTAAATGTTTGTGTCCCACCACCACCAACTACGTAGTTGAAGCCCTAACCTTTCGTGTGATGATTTGGGTTTTAAGAAGTTACAAGGTTTAGGTGATGCCTGTGAATACTCGTGATAAGAATATAGAGGTACAGAGACATGGGATGAAGGGTCAGCAAGTCAGGAGCAGACGAGAAAACAGGTTACGGTGAGATCAGGCCCCATGGACAATTCTTCTGGGCTGTCATTGTCGTCCTCCAAGTCTTCCCACAGACCCGATTGGAGACTGAGGTCAACAAGCAGGTCTTTCCTTGAACAGAGGAAACTCGAGATAAACCTCATCGTTTGTGACAGGAAATGGGTTTCCCATTCCAGTACACTTAATAACAGCATGGAAAGGCAGGGAAGATGAACAAATCAGTTCATCACTCAACAGAAGTCAAGACACAAGTTTCTCACTGGAAAAAATTCTACGGAGAGTCCTTCTAGATTTGACTCCAATGAAAACTACCTCAAGAAGCTGAGGACTGACTGCATGTGAGCACTTCCAACATGTTCAAAAGTGACCTCACGTCTTCTTCCTCAAAGATTGTAGGGGGAGGAAGAAACCAGGAAGAGATACCTCTACACATGGAGTAAATACTGTGGGAAATACAGCATTCATGAAGCTCGGGTAGTTTGCTGAATGTCAGGAAATGATTAAAAATGTCAGGGAAAATAATAATTTATTTAAAGTATGCTTTGTATGGACTGGAGCTATAGCACAGTGGGCAGGGTGTTTGCCTTGCATTCGGCAGACCTGGGTTCGATTCCTATGTCCCTCTCAGAGAGCCTGGCAAGCTACTGAGAGTATCCTGCCTGCATGGCAGAGCCTGGCAAGCTACCTGTGGTGTATTCGATATGCTAAAAACAGTAACAAGAAGTCTTACAATGGAGACATTACTGGTGCCCGCTCAAGCAAATCGATGAACAATGAGATGACAGTGCTACAGTGCTATGCATTGTATGGAAACTTTTAAAACCTCAAGGAAAAAATGAGATAAGAAGTTAATTTGAGGACTGGATCAATAGTATAGCAGGAAGGGTGTTAGCCTTGCACATGACCAACCCAGGTCTGACTCCCGGCACCCCAAATGTCACCTGAGTCTTGCCAGGAGTGATTCCTGAGTGCAGAGCCAAGAAGGATGTACCCCGTATTGTATGTTCCCACAGGAAGATTTTTTTTAAGGGGGGAAAAGAAGTTAAATTGAAGCATATCCTAAGCACTGTATTATGTTGATGATGTGAACAGCTGTGAATCACATCTCCAAATCTACTGAGAGCAAAAGGAGATCTGTGAACTTCAGCTGAAGGCAAATGGACTTGAGCACAGGGAATGCAGGTCTCACTCCGGTCCCTGCAGCCTGCAGGGCAGACAGCGGTTGAAACCCCTGGGCATCTCTGTCCTTGGGAAGCAGCGACTCGCCAAAGGCCACAGAACCAGAGCAGCACCACAGAGGCCTGGTGCTTACCAGAAAGGAGAAAGTGCCTCCTCATGTGGCCTTAGCCTTCTGACGCCATTGTCCTCTGGAGGTCACGGGTGCCACAGGTAAAGCTTCATTTCTACCAGGGCAGCTCCCACTTTGGCTGCCAATTGAAAGCACTCCCCAGAGTACCCCTAACTTGTGTTACACGTGGCAAAATCAGAGGGTCTGACCCCCTCGATGGATTTGATAATTTTCTAAAATGGTTCACGGAACCAAGTCAATGTTTTCATCCGCTATTGCTGGTGTATTATTAAAGAACATCTTAAAGATGGTCAGGATGAGACCCAGAGAAGTCTCTGTGGGGTCAGGGAACAACCCTCTGGTTCACAGATGTGCACCGCCCAGAAGCTCCATACTGCAGGGAATGCAATGCAGCTCTGCCTATAGGCTGTTTCATTAACCCCACCACCAGCTTTCCCTCTCAGAAGGGTGCACTAAAAATAACAAATTTCAAATGATGACTAGGTCTCCCTCCTGACCAGCCCCCACCCAGGAGTAACCAGCAGCCCAGCTGGAGTGACCTCACTAGAATAAGACTCGTACCCATCAGCAGTCTAAGGGAGTCAGGAGCACTGCACCAGGCATGTGGCAGAAACCAATACAGGCATTTTCTATCTTTTCACAGGAAGCAAATGGAAATACTTAAAGGAATTTACTCCCCACAGTCCTGAGTCCCCGGGTCATACCCAACGTGGCAGGGCTAGTTTTCTCTGCGGACTCTCTCCCTGCTGGTGGTTGACTATCTCTACCCTGCACCTTCACCTGGCCCTTGCTCATATTTCTGCACTGTTGTCCTGCACGGAGACATTAGAATACTTGTCCCTTGGAATGAAGGTCCTCCTGGCCACCTTAAGCTCCGTTCCTCACCTCTTACCATGGCCTAAATCACACAGGCCCTTCATACATGGAGCAATATGCTAGGTCCTGTTTCACTTCTTTAGAAATTTGTCCTCTCTTTAAGGCAAATTACATTTGCACAAATTGAATTAAACTTGTGGCCCACTAAAATGGTTTCATAGAAATCTATGTCAATGTACCTCACTCATCTCTCTCACAGGAATGGCTCATTTTAAAAAATGTGTTATAAAGAAAGAAGACAGGGAGGAGATGGGGCGAGAGGGACAGGAGGGGAGAAGGAATCAAGGTGTTCCAGTCATTTGCACCCAGCTCAAGCTGGGACCAGGTAAATAGAAACTGCATCTGGCCCTTCCCCTGGCTCAACTTAAGGAGCTCTGGGGCTCTCTGAGCTAGAGGAGCATCTGTGACATGCTAATGGAGTGACTGCTGGGACCTCTGGGAGAGAGATCAATCCTGTGGTCAGAGGTTCGACCAGCAGGGGTGTAGATAGAACCCACCCTGGAACTCAGAGTAAACAGCCAATGATGCCATCGATGTGACCACTTAATGGGGACTTGGCAAAGATTGAACAGACCCAGGACCCTCTAGACTGGGGAAGAGGGCGCCTGAGGCTGGCACTGCCCCCTGGGACAGCTTGGTCTGGATTGGAACTCTGACAGATGTTGCTCTTGGGCTGCTCTCCCAACAGCCTTGATGGCAAATCACTGATGGCTCTGGTTTAGGCATTGTGGGACAGCCTGAATTGGCTGTCATCCTGGAAAGGGTGAGGGCCCCGCTGATGCCTGGCCTTGAGGAGAGAAGGTCTCATTGGGGATCTTGTCATGGCCCACGACTGTGAGCTCAGTTTTGATCGTCCCATTCCGGTGGAAGTACAGAACTGACAGAAAGTGTGTTAGGACACAGCATCTCACTGCCTCTGAGCAAAGTCCCCCAGCCCTCTGGGGAGATGTCGGGCTCAAGGCTGTTCAGGTTAACAAGAGCCAGAAGAGCTCCAAGGCTGGAACAGACTCGACTCAGGGGCTTAGCCTTAGAGACTCCGGAGAAGGGTCAGTTCTAAATCCAGCAGAGGAGCAAGATTTCAACCAAGGAGCAGGTGCGGGGGCCAGTGGGGAGAAAAAGACTAAGAGGAAAGTTCGGGGGTGAAGGGCTTGTGGCTAAAAACCTATTGCTAAGGGTGTGCTGGGCAATGGGTGAGGAACCCCTTCCAGCACCGACACAGGGACATTTGTATGGGCTAGCTGGACACAGTTTTCACTACAATCAGCCTTGCCTGGAAGAGCCCAGAAGCCCCAAATAAAGGCCAATGGGAACATTTTGAGGAGCTTGATCAGTCAGAGGGTTCTCGTGCCAGCCACTCTGCTTCTTGGATAGACCCTCGGACTGGGAGCCTTCCAAGAACATCCATATGAGAGTGATTGTAAAAACCTAAAGCTCGGAGCACCCCGGGCTTCCCTCCCCTCCGGACTGCCGGCCGAGTGGCCGGCACGCCACCCCCAGCCCGTTGACCACTGGCGGGTTGTGGGAAAGGGGCGTGGCCTAACCGCCAGGGGCGTGGCCTAAGAAAAGTGGGCGTGGCCTCATTGCCGGCGGGCCAAAGCTCACGCTGCGGCAGGTAGTTTCCTCGACATCCTATCCAAGACTAACATCCTAGCTATTCGCAAGCAGTAGGACAATAATGCACAAGACTTCACATAAGGATTGAAGGAAACATCTCAGTAGGAGACCAGGTTCTACAACCGGCAAGTTAAAAGGTAACCACTATTAACTGAGCCTATCCACAATCCTTTTTCACAACAAAAGGAGACAGGGATACTCATCTTCAAGGGCCCTCTTTCATACCACCACAAACAACATGAAGAAACAGCGAAAATCCCCATTGCAACCAGAGGACGATCAAAGGAGTCCGGAAACCTCAATGGGTGCTTCCTACAAACTTGACCTCTCTGAGAAAGAATTCAGAGTTGAAATCCTCAACATGTTCAATGAACTCAATGCAAAGATGGACAACTTCAAGGAAGACCTGGCGGAAACAATACAACAGACAGCCGACAAAATACGGGAAGAACTGAGAGCAGAAATAAAAAACCTTCAAAAAGAAATGAAGGATTCCATACATGAAATCAAAAACTCTCTGGCTGCCCTCAACAATAGGATGACTGCAGCCGAAGACAGAATCAGTATGCTTGAAGATGAGCTGCAAGAGGCCTACAGGCAACAACAAACCATGGCAAGAGACCTCAAAATAGCTCTAGCCAGAATCAGAGTCCGAGGGGATGAATTCAAGAGGAACGACATTAGAATCATTAGACTACCAGAACCACAGGGAACCAACCCCAACGAAAAAGACACAGTCAAACAAATCATTGCCGAAAACTTCCCACAGCTGGACAATGCGGGCATCCAGATTAAAGGCGCCCGAAGAGTGCCAGCTAAAAGAGATCCTAACAGAAAAACCCCAAGACATATCATAGTTACAATGATGGACAACTTCCAGAGAGACACAATACTCCAAGCAGCAAGGTCCAAGAAGGAAATCGCATACAAAGGAGCACCCCTTAGGCTCACAGCAGATCTATCAGAGGAAACCCTCCAAGCTCGAAGGCAATGGTGGGATATAGTGAAAAAACTCAATGAAATCAATGCTTCACCAAGAATACTTTATCAGGCTAAACTCTCATTCAAACTAGAAGGAATCATACACTACTTTGGGGATAAACAACAGCTCAGGAACTTCATAGACTCAAAACCAAACCTAAAAGAAGCACTAAAGGGGCTATTGTAAGACAAGAACAACCCCTACAAGCACAACAAACCCTTGCACAAAGATGGCACAAAATCCCATAACAATAATCTCCCTTAATGTCAATGGTCTGAATTCACCAATTAAGAGACACAGACTGGCAAAATGGATTCAGAGACTCAACCCAACATTCTGTTGCCTGCAAGAAACACATCTGAATAGCCAGAACAAACACAGACTCAAAGTCAAAGGATGGAAAACAATCCTGCAAGCAAACAACTCCCTCAAGAAAGCCGGGGTGGCTTTACTAGTATCGGACAACATAGACTTCAGGTTGAAAAAGATTAGAAGGGATAGTGAAGGCCACTTTTTATTAATCACGGGATGTGTACATCAGGAAGAAATCACACTCCTAAATGTCTACGCACCCAATGAGGGACCAGCTAAATACCTACAACAGCTGCTAAGAGACCTCGAGAAGGACATCTCGAGCAACACAATAGTAGTTGGAGACTTCAACACCACACTGTCTCCTCTGGACAGATCTAGAAGATTAAAACTCACCAATGAAATACTGGCTTTGAAGGAAGAAATAGAAGAGAGAGGGCTAATAGATCTATACAGGGCTTTATATCCCAAAAAAAAGGAATACACATTCTTTTCCAGTGCACATGGAACATTTTCCAGAATAGACCATGTGCTGGGACACACAACATACCTCAACAGAATCAACAAGATAGACATTGTACCAGCTATCTTTTCAGACCATGATGCACTGAAGATAAAACTTAATCGTGGACAGATGCAGAAAACCAAATCAAACACCTGGAAATTAAATAGCTCGATATTGAACAATGAGTGGGTCAGAAAGGAAATCAAGGAAGAAATCAAAAGGTACCTAGAAACAAATGAGAATGAAGACACGAGCTACCAGAACCTGTGGGACGCAGCTAAAGCCGTTTTAAGGGGAAAATTTATAGCTCTGCAAGCATATCTCAGGAAAGAAGAAAGGACCCACATAAATAACTTGACTTCACAGCTCAAGACCTTAGAAAAGGACCAACAAAAGGAGCCAAAACCAGGCAGAAGGAAAGAGATAATAAAACTTAGAGCAGAAATTAATGACATGGAAACCCAAAAGACAATCTGGAAGATCAATGAAACCAAGAGCTGGTTCTTCGAGAAAATAAACAAGATCGATAAACCACTAGCAAGACTCACAAAGAAAGAGAGAGAGAGAACCCTTATAAGCCAAATCAGAAATGAAAAGGGGGACATCACAACAGAAACCAATGAAATTCAAAAGATCATCAGAGACTACTTTGAAAACCTCTATGCCACGAAACAAGAGAACCTAGAAGAAATGGATAAATTCCTCGACTCCTATAATCTCCCAAGGCTGAACCAAGAAGATCTGGAGTACCTGAATAGTCCAATTAACATCAAGGAAATTGAAATGGTAATCAAAAGTCTTCCCAAAAACAAAAGCCCAGGTCCAGACGGGTTCACTAGTGAGTTCTTCCAAACATTTAAAGAGGACCTTTTGCCAGTCCTTCTCAAGCTCTTCCAGGAAATTGAAGAAACAGAAACCCTCCCTAACAGTTTCTATGAGGCTCATATCTCCCTAATACCAAAAGCAAACAAAGACACCACAAAAAAAGAAAACTACAGGCCAATATCCCTGATGAACACAGATGCGAAGATTCTCAACAAAATATTAGCAAATAGAATTCAACAACTCATCAAAAAGATCATACACCACAACCAAGTGGGATTCATCCCGGGGATGCAAGGATGGTTTAACATCCGGAAATCAATCAACATAATCCAGCATATCAACAAAAGAAAAGATAAAAATCATATAATCATATCAATAGATGCAGAGAAAGCATTTGACAAGATCCAGCATCCGTTTATGATGAAAACACTTGCCAAAATGGGTATAGAAGGGACCTTCCTCAATATTGTCAAAGCCATTTATCACAAGCCTATGGCAAGCATTGTCCTCAATGGGGAAAAACTAAGAGCCTTCCCTCTAAGAACAGGGACGAGACAAGGATGCCCACTCTCTCCACTTCTGTTCAATATAGTACTGCAATAGCGATTAGGCAAGAAAAAGACATTAAGGGCATTCAGGTAGGAAAGGAAAAAATCAAGCTCTCACTATTCGCAGATGATATGATACTATACTTAGAGAACCCTAAAACCTCTACCAAGAAACTCCTAGAAACAATAGACTCGTATAGTAAAGTTGCAGGCTATAGAATCAATACCCAAAAATCCACGGCTTTCCTATATGCAAATAATGAGAGAGAAGAAAGTGACCTGAGAAAAGCAATCCCGTTCACAATTGCGCCTCAAAAAATCAAATACCTC
Source organism: Sorex araneus (assembly GCF_027595985.1). Lineage (NCBI taxonomy): Eukaryota > Metazoa > Chordata > Mammalia > Eulipotyphla > Soricidae > Sorex > Sorex araneus. The sequence continues at coordinate 11,461,207 of NC_073308.1, forward strand.
GGAATCAGCTTAACAAAGGAGGTAAAGGACTTGTATAATGAAAACTATAAAACACTACTTCAGGAAATAAAAGAGGACACGAGGAAATGGAAAGACATCCCCTGCTCATGGATTGGAAGAATTAATATTGTCAAAATGGCAATTCTCCCCAAAGCATTGTACAAATTCAATGCGATCCCTATAGGGATACCCTTGACATTCTTCAAAGAAATGGAGCAAGCGCTCCTGAAATTCATATGGAACAATAAGCCCCCACGAATAGCTAAAGCAATTCTTGGGAAAAAGAAAATGGGAGGAATCAACCTCCCCAACTTCCAACTCTACTACAAAGCGGTAGTCATTAAAACAGCATGGTACTGGAACAAAGGCAGAGCGGCAGACCAATGGAACAGGGTTGAATACTCTGACATACACCCCCAAATATATGATCATCTAATCTTTGATAAGGGAGCAAGAAATGTGAAGTGGAGCAAGGAAAGCATGTTTAACAAATTGTGCTGGCAAAACTGGATGGCTACATGCAAAAAAAATGGGCTTAGACCTCCATCTATCACCATGTACAAAAATCAGATCAAAATGGATTAAAGACCTCAACATCAGACCAGAATCCCTAAGGTACATTGAAGATAAGGTCGGCAAAACCCTCCACGACATTGAAGCCAAAGGTATCTTCAAAGCTGACACGCCATTGGCCAAGCTAGTGAAAACAAAGATAAATAAATGGGACTATCTCAAACTAAGAAGCTTCTGCAACTCAAAAGAAACAGTGACCAAAATACAAAGACAATCTACAGAATGGGAAAGGATATTTATGCAGTACCCATCCGATAAAGGGTTGATAACAAGGATATACAATGCACTGGTTGAACTCCAAAAGAAGAAAACTGCCAACCCGATCAAAAAATGGGCTGATGAATTAAACAGAAACTTTTCCAAAGAAGAAATCCGAATGGCTAAGAGGCACATGAGAAAATGTTCAACATCACTAATCATCAGGGAGATGCAGATCAAAACAACAATGAGATATCATCTCACACCACAGAGACTGGCCCACATCCCCCAAAACAAAAGCAACCAGTGTTGGTGTGGATGTGGGGAGAAAGGGACTCTCCTTCACTGCTGGTGGGAATGCCGACTGGTTCAGCTCTTTTGGAAAACAATATGGACAATTCTCAAAAAGTTAGAAATTGAGCTCCCATTTGACCCAGCAATACCACTCCTGGGAATATATCCCGGAGAGGCAAAAAGGTATAGTAGAGATGACATCTGCATTTCCATGTTCATTGCCGCTCTGTTCACAATAGCCACAATATGGAAAAAACCAGAGTGTCCTAAAACAGATGATTGGCTAAAGAAACTCTGGTATATTTACACAATGGAATACTATGTAGCTGTCAGAAAACATGAAGTCATGAAATTTGCGTATAAGTGGATCAACATGGAAAGTATCATGCTGAGTGAAATGAGTCAGAAAGAAAGAGACAGACATAGAAAGATCGCACTCATATGTGGAATATAAAGTAGCTGAAAGGTACAAGCTTACAATGTTTCAATTCCTGGCAGACATTTCTCTGGACTTAATTACTAGATACTAAAATACAGAAATCCAAAACTATGCTGCTGCTAGTGCGGCCTCCGGACCTCATATCTCTTCATTCTCAGCAATGGAAAACAAATTACCAAATGCTTTCTTTTCAGCAGAGCGACTTTAGGGGGGAGAAACTCCAAATCAATAATAGTGAATTTTTTATTAAAATATTGAATGTAATCAAAGTAAAGTGAAAGTAAAGTGAAATTTACCAGTTACACATGCGGGGTGGGGGGCTGGGGAGGTGGGGGGGAAGGGGGGAGGTATATTATGATTCTTGGAGGTGGAATATGTGCACTGGTGAAGGGACGGGTGTTTGAGCATTGTATAACTGAGACTTAAACCTTTGTAACTTTCCACATGGTGAACTAATAAAAGGAAAAAAAAAAAACTAAAGCTCGCCAAGGGGCGCGAGCACTCACGGGCTCTCCGGGCAGCTCTGTCTCATCGCCCACGTTGGTGCCCCGGAACCGCTGTGTGTGCTATCGGTCAAGGGCAGGCAACGGAAGGAAGAAGGAAGAAGGCCAAACTGGTTGCTCGAACAGTTTATTTCATTCTCTCTCTCTGCTTCTCTCCTGGCTCTCAGTCTCTCTCAGGATCTCTGGATCTGGACCCCCAACCCACTCTTACAGCCTACGGGGGTTGGGGCGTACACATAGGTGTGGTCACCATCAATAGGGTAAGGTTCCTTTCCCTTAGGGGATGTTTCTCCTAGGACTTAATTCTCTTTCAGCAGGAGGATCCACCCAAGGGCAGAGTCCCATGAATGTATTTATCTTCTCCCCAGCCAGCAAATATATAAGAATTCATAATATTAATCATTTTTTATGGACACTATAAGAGATGCATTAAAGCTTATGGAATTGCTCTCCTGGGGCCATCTCAATCTCAGACTACAGTGCTCAGGCCAGATCAGTCTTTCCTATCCCTAGCAGGGTCCTAGTCTCATCGTTACTTTTGGATCATGACAGCATTTGTCTATGATCAAGCTCTTAACTTATAGTTAAGAATTAGGCACTTTGGCCAGGCCCATCTCGATGCCAGGGTAGCACATAACTCACCGCTTGCCCTGGATCCTTCCCGTCCCTCATCGGGACCCTGCTTTTGGGGTGCTAGGAACTGAGGGCAACTGAGGCTTAAGTGGAGAAAGCAGATGCCCGGGAGGGAATAATATTCGAGGCCAATTAATTCCCAAGTTATAAAAACATAATATTGTCTTCTTGTGTCTATACAAAACAGACATAGCTTTAAAGTAAATTATTCAAAAGGCATAAAGAGGAGAGAAAGGCAATGTTATAATATTCAGTGTCCTAGGAAGGTCTGACCTTACAAATTAGCAGAGTCAGATTACGGGAAAGCCGTGGATTAACTCTTTTGGGGAAGAGAGCATGGAGAAGTGATTATAGCTAAACAAAGGGATGGGAGAGATACGGGAACACCTTGATGGGTGTGACTGGGGTAAGCCTAAATTCCAGGAAAAACCGGGACAAGCTACTCATGGCAAGGAGGGAGAGGACAAAGTAATGTCATCCTACATCTCCCCCTTTTCTGTTTACAAAATTACAAAAATTTGAAATAGAAAGAGGAACAATTCTAAATACGGTACAATTCCAAATCACAGCACAATTCTAAATCACAATACAGTCTTATTAGTTGTACTAAGATTTCAGTCCGACCCTGGGTCCAGAGCAGTGCTTATAGTAAAGTGTCCAATTGTCCTGCACTGTCCAGGGGTGGCGAGAGTCACCAATGATTAAGAGTCATTTAGTCCCATTTTGAAGAAATGAAGTGTCTGGATCAAAATTGAAGAGTTGTTCCTATAACAGCATCAGTAGTGGTAGCAGCAATGAGTCTCAGGGGAGCAGCAAGTAGAAGTCCGATAAATTTCAGGAAGCACTGGATCAGTCAGGGAGCACTAGAACTGGAGTACCACAACTTCTGGCAGGAGAACTTCAGCAGAGGAATGCAGCCATTCTCTGGTAAGGTTCCTCGGCAGTCATAGATGTGCAACCTAGCTTATGTTTGGAAAAAACACTTTTTAAAGTTATTAGAGGCTTTCGCAGTTGGGTTTTGGTCTCCATGCCTGTGCATAAAGAGACAGAGGAAAGCTCCAATAGAAATGGATATCCTAGAGAGAAATGAAAAAGGTGTTCCTGTTAAAAGTCATTTCTTTCTCGTTCAGGAACCTGTGAATCCCAAGGAAAGGGTAAAAGTAAAGTATTATTAATTCAAAATATGGAGGCCTGACATTATCCAATCCACAACCTGTAAAAGAGGAGTATATGGAAAGGTCTTAATGTGACCTCATAAAATGAGTAAGGAGCTAGAGGCATTTGCTCTAGGTCCTCTGACGCTGGCTCCTCTTCTTTCCTTGTGACTTCCAGCTGAAATCAGTTTGGCGATGAATCAGAGCTGGAATTTGAAGGGTTGTGAGTCTCTGGTGGTCTGAGATCCAAATCAGGTGGTTGAGTTCTACTTCTGACAAGACGTAATGGGACCCAAAGTTTCCCAGCGGGGTTATCATCTGTTGAAACAAAAGCATAGCCTTTTCCTCGAACTAGGAGTTTCCCTGCTACCCATTCTTTGTCAATTTTAATCCAAATGGGAGAGTTAATAGTTTCTTGAGTCTGTGCATCTTCCTGAAAATGCCTCTCAGCTGCTGTATAGGGTTCTCCCTATACAGTGTCATCCTACAAGTGATGAGCTGTTGGCTGTGGCCATTACCATCCAACTCAGAAAGCCAAGCGTCATCCAAAATAGCTCTATCCTGTAACTCAGAAAGCAGAGTCTTTCCATCGCTAGTCATCAGGGAGATGCAAATCAAAACAACAATGAGATATCATCTCACACCACAGAGACTGGCCCACATCCAAAAGAACAAAAGCAACCAGTGCTGGCGTAGATGTGGGGAAAAAGGGACACTCTTTCACTGTTGGTGGGAATGCCCACTGGTCCAGCCTTTCTGGAAAACAATATGGATAGTCCTTCAAAAACTAGAAATTAAGCTTCCATATGACCCCACAATACCACTTCTGGGAATCTATCCCAAGGTTGCAAAAAAGCACAGTAGAAATGACATCTGTATCTATATGTTTTTTGCAGCACTGTTCACAATAGCTAAAATCTGGAAACAAGCCAAGTGCCCTAGAACAGATGACTGGTTAAAGAAACTTTGGTACATCTACACAATGGAGTACTATGCAGGTGTTAGGAGAGATGAAGTCATGAAATTTGCTCATAAGTGGGTAGACATGGGAAATACCTTGCTATGTGAAATGAGTCAGAAAGAGGGACAGTTATAGAAGGACTGCACTCATTTGTGGAGTATAAAATAACATAACACAAGACCAACACCCAAGGACAGTAGATAGAAGGGTCAGGAAGATTGCTCCATAGTTGGAAGCCTGCCTCACGAGTGGGTGGGGAGAGGACAGCTGGAATAGAGAAGGGATTACTAATAAAACAATGGTTGGTGGAATCAATCGGGATGGGAGATGTGTGCCGAAAGTAGATAAAGGACCAAACATGATGACCTCTCAGTGTCTGTGTTGCAAGCCATAATGCCCAAAAGTAGAGAGAGAGTATGGGGAATATTGTCTGCCATGGAGGCAGGGGGAGAGGGGGAAAGGGGGGTATACCCGGGATATTGGTGGAGGAGAATGTGCACTGGTGGAAGGATGGGTGTTTGATCATTGTGTGATTATAACCCAAACATGGAAGCTTGTAACTATCTCACGGTAATTCAATAAAATTTAAAAAAAAAAAAGAAGAAGAAAGCAGAAGTGCTTCTAGAGACAGGACTTTGGTGTTAAGTGGGCTCAATCCAATTTAAGGATACTCTGTTGGGAGCCCTGGAGGCAGATATCTGAGAGAGTGGGGGTGGTCCCAAGTACTGGGGAGGTGGGGAGCACAGAACGTGTTTTGGGGGGTGGGGCACATCTGGCAGTGCTCAGGGCTCACTCCTGACTCTCATCACTTATGGCAGGGCTCAGGTTCCAGGGATGCTGGCCACGAGAAGGAAAATAGCCTTCCCAGCTGTACTGTCTCTCTGGCCAATTGGAGCAAAGAATTTGCCTAAGTGCATTAACAGTAGCTTCAGGCTCCTTTCTCGCGTGGGTGCTGGTCACAGCAGTGGGCACTCTCCTACCTGAGCCTGGCATTTGGATCCAAGGCTTGTGAAGACAGGGGTGTCTGCCAAGCAAACTCCTTTCCCTAAGGCTGGGCAGCCGGTCAGCAGTGGTCCCTTGTTCCCTGCCACTGAGACTGACTCTTCTTCCCTCCTGCAGACACTGTTCCTCCTCGCCGAGACAGGAGTGTGGGCCTCAGAGCTCAGGGTGCTGCCACACTTCCCATGAAGCACTTGTTTCCATAACCCTTGCAATGAGTCTGGACAAGGTGTAAAACCCCAGTAAGCTTCCACATCCCCATCCCACTCCCTGCATCTGCAAGGCTCCCCAGACCCCCATGAAAGCACCTAGTCAGGTTTCTCACCCAGCACTCTGAGGGATGTTCCTTTAAAAAGAGTGATAGCACATTTAGTTGGGCACTTGCTTTTCACTGTCAACCCAGGTTCCATCTCCAGCAAGCCATCTGAGCCCTGAGCCCTGCCAGGAGTGACTCATGAAAACAGCCAAGGAGGAAGCCCTGAACACAAGGTGTGGCCCAAACACAAAACTCAAACAGAATCAGTGGTGATGTCTCTTTCCTGGTGGCTTCCCATGCCCACCACCCATCCCCCATGCCCCAGAAGAAACCCCTTCAGTTGCAAGGGCTCCATCTGGCCAATGGCCGACTCTCCCTGAAAGCCTCCTGATCCTTTCAGGGTCTGTATATCCTTTTTCCTGGGCTTCAGGGTCCTCCGTCCAGCCCAGCTGATCACAGCAGTGTATCTCCTGGGGCATCTAGAGACCGTCATGTTCATGACATCAAGTCAGGGCTCGTGGGGCCAGGCAGGTGTGTTCCAGGGGCACGTGACAGCCACTGGCCCTCTCAGAGCCCTGCCCTGGGCCGACAGCTGTCCTCTCTCTTTGTGAGATTCCGTGGGAGCTGATGACTTAGCCTCTGCCCTCCTAGGCTCAGTGGACATGTCTGTCATGCTGAGGTCAGCCGAGCACAGCTCTACACACTCTCACCCCACACAAGAGCAGATGCTGAGATGTTCTCATTCTTCTCGAAAGAGAACCCAGATCCAGTTGCTAATGAAAGTCCTGACAGCAAGGCTCAGACATCCCAGGAAAGAACCTCAGAGATGATTCTGCTCAAGAGATTGATTCACCAGGTTTACCAAAGGGAGGAGATGTTTGCAAGACAAGATAGGGCATGCATTAGTTATAGTACTGCCCTTGAATGGCACATTAAAATGGCAAGGCCACCAGGTTGAAGTGACAATACAATAGGTAGAGGATTTGCCTTGCACACGTCTGACCCAGGTTCAATCCCTGGCACCCCATATGGTCCTCTGAGCATAACCAGAATTGATTCCTTAGAGCCAGGAGTAACCCCTGGGCATCACCGACTGTGAACCAAAAAGCAAAAGTAAATAAATAAATAAATAAATAAATAAATAAATAAATAAATAAATAAATAAATAAATGAGTTAAATGAAATGGCAAGGTCAGTGTCAGAGCCATTGACGGCTCCTTTGCATTGAGTTGGTTCTGTGACTTTGCTCCATACTGCCTCTGTCATGTCCTCCTGGGGTCAGAGCCCTGTAAAGGTCAGGAGCTTGGGCCAGAGGTCAGCATTGCTGGAGATTTGTTTGACAAAATCCCTAACTGGGTACACATATCAGCAATGCGCTAGAGCAGGCGCCACAGTGGCGCCAATGAGGGAGCAGCTGTGCAGTCTTTCCCATACTTGTTCACCCACTCAGACATCCTCTGCTTCCCTCCCTGGGCTGCACAGATGAGTTTCTGCCTAGAGCTGAGCACTTCCTGGGAAGGGAGTCAGTTGATGTGAGCTCCAGCGTCGGGGCACAAAGGTCATAGAAAGCTACCCAGGACCTGTGGGCAAGCAGCCACAGGAATACATGGTTCTTGCCTCTTAGAAACCTTCTTCAAAGCTGATTGTCAGTTGCTGCTGGTAGTGTCAGCACAAGGACAGTGATAAGATGGCGAGAGTCGCTGCCAGCAGCAGCAGCAGTGGAGTCGAGAGACATCTGCAGCACCCGAGCTCAGGCTCTGCACCCTGCCTCTTGCTGGCTCTGTGCCACCCTTCCCAGAGAGGAGCAGTGAGTCCCACTTCCCAGAGAGGGCCAGAGCCAGGAGCCTAGCAAAGAGCCACAGAGCTCCAAGGGCAGCTGGTCCATTGATGCCCTCAAAAGACCTCAAGGGCTCTTCTATACAGCCAGGGCTGGACTGAACACTCAGGCTGATTACAATGCAGGTGTGACCTTGAGGTGTTTCCTGAGTCAGAAGAAATTGCCAGCAGTCAGCATCCTGGTCCAGCTCACTGCGAACACAGCAGTCCAGTGAGAGCCTCATGAGAGCCTGGTGGCCTCACCTGAGGAAAAGTGGCTGTCCACTTCTGACTGTCCAGGTATGTGTGGAGGTGGTTGATGCGGGAAATGGGGCCATGTGGCCCCAGAGCAGGAAGAGAGGGGACAAACCACTGTTCATGGTTGGTCCTCACACCATCTTGTCTCCTTGCCCACTTGGCCTGCTGTTTGGCGTGGGGGCCCACAGCCTTCCTTCCTGCCCCCCATAGCACATGGCCTGGCCCCGGTTTGCTCCACTGGGACCCATCTCTTCAGAATGCCGTGCACGTTTCTCTTGTTTGGCATCATTAGAGGCTTCCCGACCTTGCTGTCCTCAGATCATTTGCTTGACTTCAGGGATGGGGTCTGTGTAACCACAGAATAAGAGAGACAGGGTGGCGGAGTCTCCACCCACCACTGCTTTCCCCACCTGGGCGGCAGCCCACCATGAAGGAGGGAACAGGGCCGCCAGGCTGGTTGGTGATCCATTGCCGTTTATCCCATTTTTCCCACGTGCCTGTTCCAGTCTCACTCTGCCCCTCACTCCCGTCTCCTCCTGTCCCCCATGCTAGTATCTCTGTGCTCAGTCTTGCAGCCTTGGTCTAGCCCCAACCTCCAAGTACTGGGGGTAGCAACTACCCCTAGGTCAGATAGCACAATACACATATGAAAGCCCTTTCTTCCAGGGAAGCTCTTCTAAGACAAAAACCCTCTGCTAGGAGATCAGCTTAAGGGCAGAATTTCATCTAAGGGTATATTTCTCCTTTTCTTAGTCCAACAACCATTTAAACATTCATCTTAACTCTACTTCTTAATAATACTAGTCCTTTTGTATGGACACAGTAAGAAATTAAGCTTCTAGGGTGGCCCTCCTGGAGATATCTCTCTATAGATCCCAGACTGCAGTGCTCAGGCCAGATTAGTCCTTCCTAACCCCAAGCAGGGTCCTTGTCCAGTTGTTTCTCTTTGGATCATGACAGAATTTGTCCATGACCATGCTCTTAACTTATAATTAAGTATTATGGCACTTGGCCTGTCCCGTTTTGATGCCAGGGTAGCTCATAGCTTGCCCTGGGTCCATCCAGTCCCTTCACTGGGACCTTGCTTTGGGTGCTAGGAACTAAGGGCAAATGAGGCTTAAGTCAAAAAATATGAGAGATGCCCAGGAGTGAATATTATTCGTAATCAATTAACTCCCAAGTTGCAAAAGCATAACACTGTCTTCCTGTGTCTATACAGAAAGGACATTGCTCTGAAGTAAACTATGCAAAGGACATAAGGGGAAAAGGAAAAGCAATATTTCACTTACAAATACAAATTCAGAGATTTCTGGGGAATTTGACTTTACAAATTACAGGTACTGCTTAGGGGAAGTAGGTGATTAACCAATTGCGGAAGAGAGAACAGAGAAGTTAAAAATAAACACAAAGGAATGGCAGTGCCTTAGGAGCACTGTGATGGGTGTAACCCAATAAACCTAAGCTCCTTGCAGCAAGGGATAAAGTACTAACCAATGTTATCCTACAGGATCCAAAAGCTGATCAGAAGTCCTTCATGAATGCTACTTTCAGGCTTCCCCTGCCTTCATGTCTGTGGAGTGCTAGGGTGACAAGAGGCTGAGTTGTGGGTTGTACCAGTAGTCAGTTGTGCCATAGGACTCTGGTTTCAGGGGCTATGAGACCTGGGCATTTGCTCTGTGAGCCTCAGAAATTTGTACTTTGCTCTAAATTCTGCCTACTTGGCTAATAATTCTAAATGTGCAAAATTAGCATTATTGTCTTCCAAGAGATGAAAGCTCTCGTGTAAAATCAGCAATTCAGGTGCTTTAAAAAAGTGTCTGAAATCGTTCTGCTCTTCACATTTCATCTCATTTCCCCATTTCAGCATAATTGGGCCTTAAGAAACTGATGCTGGAGGAGAAATGGCGAGACGTGATGCCGTGTGGGCTGCCGGGTCAGCCCACACTAAGGGCTCCATGAGCCTGTGGTTCTTCAGATCCCTGTGGGAGCAGAAACTGGATCGTCAGCACTCTCCTGCCATCTCCACAGGCTCTGCCATCTGTTCCTGTCTCACTTCCCCAGGGGGAAGGGGCTGTCACTCAGGAGACTGAGCTCTGGGCCACACACACAGCCCCCCCCCCCCCCGCCAGCCCTATAAGGGCACTGCTGTGCTTGCAGTTAACCAGACTGAGAGGCAGGAGGGTGTGGGCCAAGGGAGCCCTCTCTGGCAAGTCCCCACAGAATCCCATGATATGCTGTCCAGGAATGGCACTTAGAACCAGAAGCTTCTGCTAACTCAGAAAACTTCTCCACAGAAGTGAGGAAGAGGGCTAGAGCTGTAGCACAGAGGGGAGGGCACTGGCCTTGCATGCAGCAGCTCAAGTTCTATCCCCAGCACTCACTATGGGCCCCAGGACGACAGGAGTGATCCCTGACACAGAGCTGGAAGTGAGCAGCTGTAGGGTGCAGCACCGAAACTGAAGGAAAAACTGGGGAAGAAGTGGTTATATTACTGAAGACACCATGAAGAGTGTGATGTGGCTCCCAGGGAACTAAGAAATTGCAGAGATGCCAGAGAGGAGATTGCTGTCTCCTCCCAACCCAAAGAAGTCCAGATGAGCACAGCGCTTTGTCAGGAGGAACCAACAGTCCTCAGGTAAAGGGCTTGGCAGTACTCTTTGTTCCATATCATTCTGCCTAGACTTGTCCAGCACGTAGGGGCCTGTCTCTGGGAGCTAGCTGATCTGCACAAAAGAAATGTGCATTTCTCATCCTTTCTGTCAAAAGTTTTGCGACCTGGAGCCAGGTGCCCAAGCTAGGGTTTAGAAGAAACCCTCCCACAGAAACTGGAGAGGGGCTGAATCTCCTGGACGTTTCCTTAAAAATGTTTCCAGAGTCTTCCTTGGGATCGGGGTGGGTAACCTCCCCCATCTGCCTGGAAGACCCACAGTCATGCTCACAAACCACCACCGAGACTGTATAAGCTCATTTAACAGACTGTTCCAGAGAGTCATAAAAAATCTTGAGGAAAAAAGGAAAGAAGGGAGGGAGGGAGGGAGGGAGGGAGGGAGGGAGGGAGGAAGGAAGGAAGGAAGGAAGGAAGGAAGGAAGGAAGGAAGGAAGGAAGGAAGGAAGGAAGGAAGGAAGGAAGGAAGGAAGGAAGGGTGGGAGGGAGGGAGGGAGGGAGGGAGGGAGGGAGGGAGGGAGGGAGGAAGGAAGGAAGGAAGGAAGGAAGGGAGGAAGGAAGGAAGGAAGGAAGGGAGGGAGGGAGGGAGGGAGGGAGGGAGGGAGGAAGGAAGGAAGGGAGGAAGGAGGGAGGGAGGGAGGGAGGGAGGGAGGGAGGGAGGGAGGGAGGGAGGGAGGAAGGAAGATTTCCAGGGCCTGGAGAAAGACAGTCCCTTTCTGTAAGGCCTGTGGCTTCATTTCCCAACTGCTTTTATTGAGTTACCATTTCCATGGCTGGAGAGATAGCACAGCGGTAGGGCATTTGCCTTGCATGCGGCTGACCTGGGTTCGATTTCTCCGCCCCTCTCAGAGAGCCCGGCAAGCTACTGAGAGTAGCTACTAGACCCACATGGCAGAGCCTGGCAAGCTACCCGTGGCGTATTCGATATGCCAAAAACAGTAACAAAAAGTTTCAAGATGGATAAATTACTGGTGCACACTTGAGCAAATCGATGAGCAACGGGAAGATAGTGACAGTGACAGTGACCATTTCCATGCATCAGTCATACCTTATTACCATACCATGCTATCACAAAGTGCCAGGGTCCTTCCACCACACTTCATTTGCTTTCATTATCTCCTCCACCCTCCTTGGTAAGCTCAGGTCCACACTCAGGTTTGCTTTCATTGGACATTGTTTGCTTTTGTGCTTTGTTTATTTCTGTACCACATATGAATGAGATCATTTGGCTTTTGAGGACTTAAAACAACTTAAATAGTTGTTCTGAGAAAGTATATGCATTTGTCTTCCGTGATTTTAGTGCTAGAATTTGGGCTATTGGACAAATTTGTATTTGTTCTTACAGTGTCCATCAATAGACAGTCCAGTGGGCAGGGTGTTTGCCTTGCATGCAGCTAACCGGGTTTGATCCCAAGCATTCCAAATAGTTCCCTGAACACTGCCTTGAGTAATTCCTGAGTGCAGAACCAGGAATAAGCACTGAACATCACTTAGAATGATTAAAAAAACAAACAACAAAAATACAGTCAGCCATAGAGGGTTAGAAGGATGTACGTTTGTGCCCCATCACACTCCTGTTTCTGCACATCCTAGGCATTGGATCAGGTTGTTGTTAATCTGTCCTGCTCCAGACAGCTAGTGAAATAGGTCTGTCTGCCAAGATTAGATAGTCCCTAGCTCTAATGCAGGAGTTTAATAACTCACCTATTTGGAATCCTTGAACTGGCCTGTAATTTGTATTTGGAGATCTCCTACATGAGTACACCAGTTTATCAGATTAATGCTCACTATTTATAATTTTCTTTTGTTGATAAAAGAAGCTAATTTAAATAAAAGTGAAGCAGTAGACAGATAGGAGCTCTTTGTCTCCTGAAGTTCTTCTCTGCAAAGGTAGACAAGGAACCTGTGACACACAGGTGGAGGTCACGACTGACTTTCCATTTCCTGAAAAGCACAGCACCTTAGGCGCCTTTGGGCTTAGTCCCTGAGAATCTGGTGTCGGGGCTAGAGGCCAGGAGTCACAGCAGGACTCGGGTGCAGCTCGAGGCTGCCTGGAGGCTGCTGAGATGCCAGTGTCCATGCCTGCAGGTGCTTGTGGCAGACTTGCCCTGTCCTAACCTCCCGGATACTTCCCTGGGAACCAGCATGAGTCTAGCAAAAGGGTAGTAGTCTCCTCCACTCTCCCTCTCTTCTCTCCCCCCTCTTCTCTCTCCCTCTCTTCTCTTCCTTTCTTATCTCTCTCCCTCTCTTTTCTCACTCTCTTCTCTCTCCCTCTCTTCTTTCCCCCTCTTTTCTCTCTCCTTCTCTTTTCTCTTCTCTCTCTCTTCTCTCTCCCTGTCTTTTCTCTCTTCTCTCTCTCTTCCTCTCTTCTCTCTCCCTCTCTCACTCTCTTTTGCTCACTCTTGCTCTCCCCACTCACTCTGCTCCTGCTCTTTCGATTGCTCTGTCTTGACTACTACTTCCCTCACAACCCTCATCTCCCACAGATCTCATTCGGGGACCGGCCAGGAGACCTACATCATTTGGGATACCTACAGTGGAGCATAAACAGAGAAAGGACAATTTTGTATGGTCAAGTCCCTTCCCCATTTGTCTATGAAGATATACTTTTCTCTTTTGAGAACTCAGTAAAACTGTGCTACTTCATAGAGATGGTGTGGGACACTGAGGGGGAGAGAGTTGTCACCTCTGACTTCTGTCAGCCAGCCACTTCAAGTCCATTATCATTGTTTACTTACCCCAGGAGTTTAGAACAGGATGATAATTATTCTCAGACATAAGGTCTCAGAAAATTTCCTGGGGAGAAGATAAAATCAAATTTACCTAAATCAAATTCAGTTCCCAAAGTGCTTCAGGTATTTTCAGTAACTTTTTCCTTTAGATTTGTGGAGAGGAACCAGTGGTTGCTTTTCATGTCGCACCCAGTGGCATTCTCAGCTTATGCCTGGCCCTGGGCTCAGTATGCAGTGCTGGAAATGGAACCAGGATTGGCCATGTGCCTCATCCCTGGTCTCCAACTGCAGCCATAGCTTTAGTGTTTCTATGGTATCATACTTTACATTTTTAAAGTCAAATTTCCTTTGTAATTTCTCCCATTATTTCAAAACCAAGAAGATCATATGTTAATGATATGTTAATAATATTTATATGTTAACATTGGCATTAATGTTAATATTAATGTTTTGGTATGTTGATTGTATGTTAATGATATTAATTATCATTAGATGATAGTATAATTTTATGTTTTCTAATAGTTTCTAAAGGCTTGCTTTTTCCACATAATTCTTTTTTTAAGGTATTTGTCATGCATGTGTTTATTTATTTATTTTAATTTTTATTGAATCACTATGTGGAAAGTTACAAAGTTCTCAGGTTTATGTCTCAGTTATACAATATTCAAACACCCATCCCTTCACCAGTGCCCATATTCCACCACCAAAAACCCCAGTATACCTCCCGCCCCTGCCCTCCCACCCCCAACTGTATAACTGATGAATTTCACTTCATTTTCTCTTTACCTTGATTATGTTCCATATTTCAACACAAAACTCACTATTGTTGTTGGAGTTTCCCCCCAAGAAAGACAGCCCTACTACCAAGGAAGCATTTGATAATTAGTTTTCCATTGCTGAGAATGAAAAGATATGTAGCCCCACTGCTCCAAGTACATAACTCTTTTCTTTTTCCTTTTTCCTTTTCCTTTTTTTTTTCTCCTCATCCCCCTTCCCGCACCTCATAGTATGGTGGACGCCACGCCGAGTTTCTCCCTGAAAATGGGAAACAACCGGGAAAGAGGGATATTTCCTCTTCTCGGCTGGCATGGGGCTGTTGCTTAGTTCACAGTCCAGAGAAGTGGCTGCTACTTTAATAACCTTCAATATTTCAACAAAAAAATCACTGTTATTATTTGGAGTTCCCCCCCAAGTCAGACCTGTTCAAAAGGAACCGTTTCACATTGCTGACAATTATAGATGTTAAGTCGCGCGGACGCTGCTGGGTTTGGATTTCTGTATAAAGTCCAGGGAAAATTCTGCCAGAAATTGCATAGCCCAGCTCACAGTCCCAGTGCATTGCTGTAAGAAGTCTCTGGAATCAAAGTCTTTAGTCACAGAGAGTCCGCTTCACTCTCAGCAGCTCCGAATTTATCTGGGCTGAGAGAGTGCTGGTTACACCCAATTCCCATGATTCCCTGGGAGCCACAAGTGTAAAAATCATATACCTCTGGGTTAGGAGTCTTAGAAGATGGCTCCTGCCATGTGGATGCTGCTGCCGCCGCCATTTTCCATGCAGGAAGACAGGGTGGGGAGGAAAGATCCGCCCCCGGGCAGTACGGAGTTGTAGCCCAGTTCACAGTCCCAGTGCATCCAGTACATTCAGCTATAAGAAGCTGCGCTGGATGCCTGAATGTGTTAGGTCTCTGGTCTTTAGGCGCAGAGGGTCCCTCCACATAATTCTTTAAAATACCTGGATCTCTTTTTTAGCAAGTGAAAAAATGTATAGATACAACCAATCTCATGTCTTCTCAGATTGCTATGCAGTTGTCTTGACAGTGTTCACCAGCAAACCCTCCTGTCTTTCCTTTCTCTCTCAGAAACTATATGTTTTCCTTATTTTCCTTTAATGTATATATGTTGGCATTTGTACTTCCTTCCTTCCTTTATGTATTTTCACTTGTCTGCACTAATTTAAAGAACCTGAAGTTCTCCACAGTTTTCGTTGATGACCATGCACATAGATTTGCCATTGTCTTTAGGTTTTTTCTTTTCTGGAATGTTTCATTCACTTCACTTTTATTCATTCACTTTCATTCATTCACTTACAATGCAAGTCCTTTCTATTATTATTATTGGGGGCAAGGGGAGGTATTATCTGGCTGCTCAGGTCCCACCCCTAGCTCTGAGCTCAAGTATCCCCCCTTGCAGGGCTCCGGGGACCCTATGTGGGTGTGGAATTGGCCTTGAGGCCAGCCACAGGCAAGGCAAGCGGCTTACCCATTGCACATCTCTCCTGGCCCCAGATCTTTTAAAACAATTTGAGATGTTTAAAGGTTTGACTTTGTGTTAATTTGGGGTGAGAAATCACATTTCTTTCAATACTCTGCCTGTCTGTAAACCTGTTGCACAGCTCCCTCTGCTCTTTCTCTCCTTTGACAAGTTCTGGGAGCCTCATGGCCCCTACATCTCTCATTAACCTCATTCTTAGACACTCTGTGTGTTCATCATTTCTACTCACACATGGATGCCTTTTCTCCTTGCTCAGTGACAGGTATTCTTAGGAAAGTGAGTGCTTTCATCTTCAACATTTGCTGGAAAGCTAGTCTCTTTCATAAACACATT
Organism: Sorex araneus; assembly: GCF_027595985.1. Classification (NCBI taxonomy): domain Eukaryota; kingdom Metazoa; phylum Chordata; class Mammalia; order Eulipotyphla; family Soricidae; genus Sorex; species Sorex araneus. The sequence goes on from NC_073308.1 coordinate 11,477,291, forward strand.
TACGTAGTTTAGCTGTTTTGGAGAAATTATGGGAACACTCCCCCACCCCCAACTGCCAGATGATGTCCTCTGGCAGAGACCTGCACGCCACAGGGACAGAGCCTAAGAAATCTGGCGACTTATGCATCTGCCCTCACCATATGCATCTTGAGAAGGAAACCTCATACTGACCTTGGTTGCCATGGAGCCTTTTTATCCACTTAGCCTGTGCCAGAACTCTGCCATCAACTTCAGCCCTGATGAGAGGGGAAAGTCTAAAGTAGTGCCTGCCTTGTTGATGAACTTCACCTTTTCCTTAACATAGCGAGAGAGGAAAAGTTACTTACTCACTGCCAAGACAGAGTGGGCTGGGCGGCGTCTCGTGTGTCGGAGACATGGCCAGCGTCTCATGCTTGTTCTCTGCATTCTACATGGTCTTCCCCAGGATGCCTTGAAGAGCCTATATTCCAATTTTTTTTCTTAAAGAAAATACTCAAAATTCTGCAGTTGGAGCTACTTCACTGCCATGGCCACTGAAACTTGAATTACTTGTGTGAGCCTGTAAGCGGGAAATCAGACATCCACTCCTATAAAGGGCCACTGTCCACGTGGGATGGAAAGTGAATAAGATCATTTGCTTTTCATATTTCAGAAAGGAAGTCTGTTGTTTAGCCAGAGACAGAAGTCATGAGCAAGTCACCACTGCAAACTGGAGTCAGAAAGAAGTTCCCAGGTGCTCTGAACTGGCAATGCCTCCCACCCCTGATGGAATATCCAGACCCGCAGGCCGTCAATTATATCCAGCCTTGAAGCTTCTCAGGATCCTGCAAGAACCAGGCCTGCAAACCTTTGGTTAGACCAGGGGGTTAAGTAAGAGGGGTGGGGATGCCCAAGACCTAGACACCTCCTAGCAGGCAAATTAAAGTTTGTGTCAGCCTTTTCTTTTTCTTATTATTCCTCCTCTTTTAAGCACTGTGGTTTACAATACTGTTGCTGATAAGGTACAATGCATGTCATTCTACCCCCTTTCGGCACCTAGACCTGGCCCAGAGTAACCACTTCCCTCCTTCATTGCTGTCATGGTCCCTTCCCTGACCTGTCCCACCAAGTGGCAACTTCCTGCTAAGGGCCAGTTCTCATGCTCTACCTTTCTAGTGCCCTTCAGTATCAGTTATTCCCCTGCCATGTTGCTTTGTGTACTGCATACAAGTGAAATCATTCTGTGTCTGTCCTTCCTTGGACTCATTTCACTCAGTATGATACTCTCCAGATCCATCCACATAGCAGCAATTTGCATGACTTTATCTTTCTTGTGGCTCAGTAATATTCCATTGTGTAATATGAACCCATAGGTTATTTATCCAGTCATCTGTTCTTTAGCACTTGGGTTGTTTCTACATTTGGGCTATTGTGAATAGAGCTGCTGAAAAGGTCTCATTATCGCTAATGGTTTTGTAAGTCCTGTAAGGTTTGCTTGGGACCAGATGAAATCGTGACACTTCAGAATCAAAGATGACCCTGCCCCCAGCGTGGAAGACAGGACTCATGGCCCTCTGGACAGGAAGCCACCAGGCTGCATTCCATGCTTCCTCACGTTCGTCCCCTACAGATAACAGGCTAGGCCAAGCACACCGGTTCCACTGATTGTGGTTCCCTTCTCCCCTTTTCCCGCCCAAGACAACTTAGAAGCCCCCTAGACTCTCCCAGGGCACAGCTCTACCCCAGCCTCTCCCGAGGTTCACAGAGTTCTGTCCGGGAGAGCATCCCAACAAACGTCTATTTCCTTCACTTTATTTGAGTCTGTGCCTCTGTCTGCACTGAACAGGGTTCTCAAATCCATCAAGTTCAACTCCATTATGGTCAGTTGTAGATCTGAATTTATGAGAAACAGATATTGTGGAGCATGGTGACAGACACTGTACCGATAAGACCCAACCTTGCAAAGTGGCCCAGAAGAAAAGCCTCACCTGAGGAAGTATCTGGGCAGAGTTGGCAAGAACAGGGTGTCAGCCAGCACTGGGTGTTCAGCCTTGAGCCTCGCTCAACCTCCTAGTCACATGAGCCCAAGACACAGAAACTGTCACTTACGCTTAGCAATTCATCCTAACTGCAGCATCTAGCATGGACAGGGATTGGACCAGGGCATAGCAGAGAAGGAGCTGTGATAGGCCAATAATGCTGAACTTCATGTGATTGGACTTTCTTGTAAGCCGAGACCCTCTATAAAATATGTGTGTATTTGGCAATAAGGTGTGTACTTGGCAATAAGCCATCAGCTGCTCCCAAAGGGTGTTTCACTGCGAGCCCGTCATCCTTTGCCCCTCATCTGCCCATTTATTCAATTTTCCATTTTCTCCTCTCCCACACTCCCAGCTCCATCCTCTCTCTCCATCTACTGCAGCCTCTCTCCTTCTCTCTCGTCTCTCGTCTCTCCTCCTACTTCTCTCTCCCACCTAGCCCTCTAGGCTACACCCAGCCAGGGAGCAAAATCAACATAAGAAAGCCCTTCCTGAGGGCAGGGCATTCCAAAGCACTTCCTGACTCTTAGGGTGTTTTTCTCCTTTCCTTAGTCCAAACACTTATTAACATCTTAATACTAGTTATTTTTGTATGGACATAGCAAGAGATACATTGAGGCTTGCAAGGCAGCTCTCCTGGCAACATCTTGCCACAGACTCAGACCACAGCATTCAGGCCAGATTAATCATTCCTCACCCTAGCAGGGTCCAAATCTAGTTATCATTGTTTGGATCATGACAGTATTTGTCCATGATCAAGCTCTTAACTTATAGTTAAGCATTAGGCACTTTGGCCAGGCTCATCTCGATGCCAGGGTAGGACACAACTCACCGCTTGCCCTGGGTCCGTCTCGTCCCTCGTCGGGACGCTGCTTTTGGGGGTACTAGGAAGTAAGGGTAGCTGAGGATTAGGTCGAGAGAACAGATGCCCAGGAGGAAAATAACGTGTAAAGTCAAATACTCCCAGGTTACAAAAGCATAGCATTTGCTAAGTCTTCCTGTGTCCATACAAAAAGGACATTGCTCTGAATAAACTATGCAAAGGACTCAAGGAGAAGAGAAAAACAGTATTTATAAGTCAACAGAACAATAAGAAAGAAGCTACAAATAAACAAAGAGGAATGGGAGCAATGTGACGGGAGTAACCCAATAAACCTAAACTAGTTGAGCCTATGTTATCCTGCAGTGGATAAAGAGGAAGGTGGCTGACTTCCCCCTTCTAAATGGTACTATTTCTCTCCATCACCTGCCATGAAGAGATATCATAGAATTATGACTAGAATACACTTGACCATGCAATAGAATTTTGACCTGATGCAGTTCCAGAAATTAAATCTGACAAGATAGTGCTGAGTTGCCCACTTTATGATGAGACTTGTTCAATAGACCAGCTCATGATGTTAATGTTGAGTGTGTTTCCTCCACAAAACAGCCATCTGCCAAAAGAATAAAACCAGGGCATGTGATTACTAGGAGGTATGTTACAGTGGGAGTGAAAATTGGCCGTGTCTGCAAGGAATTTCATAAGCAACTTCTGCAAAAAACAGGAACTGACAGAGTCAAGTCTTCAATGAACATAAAATTGAATTCAGATAAACAATGACTGGTTGAATATGGATGTGTACTGTGTAATTCTTCCCTTTGATCTCAATGAATGTGAATGGACAAACACAAATCACTTCAAAGGGCAGTAGTCCTGTCAAGCCAGTCAGTGCTTCCCCTGCCGCTCTCAGATGGCCCCTCTCAAGGCCTCTGTTGAGGAAGGGCAAGACTGTAGGAACTGCAGGCAGCTGCTCTGGGGGGCGGGCACCCAGAGAACCATGCAGGGTGGCAAGGGGAAGTCTCAAGGACCCTGTCTACAGGGGTTTGCCAGAGCGCAGAACTCCAGTCTCTGCTCCTTGGACTTCCAGGGAAAGGGTGTCTTGTGCTGAGCTCTTTGCTGCCCCCTGCAGAATGGGGGGTGCAGAGCACCCACCTCAGAGCCAGTCCTGCAGAGATTTCCTTCCTTCCATTTCATTTTACTATGATAGAACACGTGACGTGGCTTCACAAACAACACTGTGCACGGTGCAGTGTAGTCAACTGTGACAGGCCCAGGGTTTGGGGTGACCGCCCTCTCCTTCCTCAGCTCCAGCTCCTGGAAACTCTGGGCAAACGCAGGGTCCACGGTAGGGACCCATGAACGTGTTGAGATCATGCTGTGTGTCCTGGCCCTGTCTACGGGTATTCCCACAGCTCAGCCACCCCTTCCTCATCCTGGCCACTGTGAGAACTCTCTGACAAGGTCTGGAGATCACTGAGAGGAGAATGGAAGTGGTTTTGCCCAGGAAGTGAGGTGATGGCCAGAGCGCAGTGACCTCTTTGCAGCTGCCAGAAGCACGAGAACAGTTGTTCTGGCACCACAGGCCGTTCGCTCAGCTGAGCTCCATGTCTCCAGTCTCACCTGAGCTATAAAACAGTTCTTCCATTCCCTACAGATGGAAAGGTTCACATCCGGATACTGGGCCACAAACACTGCACACGGCCACACCAAGAGTATGTGGGACATAGTCAAGGTACAACATCGGTAATTGAAGACTGAAGACCCGAAAGAGTTCAAGTTCTTTATTCTGGGAACTGCAGTCAATAGACCATGCTCATCGAGCTCATCAGTTTGTTCGAGCGGGCACCAGTAACGTCTCTCACTGAGAGACTTATTGTTACTGTTTTTGGCATATCCAATATGCACAGCTAGCTTGCCAGGCTCTGCCGTGCGGGCTCCATACTCTAGATATCTTGCCAGGCTCTCCAAAAGGGTGGAGGAATCGAACACGGGTCGGTCGCATGAAAGGCAAATGCCCAACCACTGTGCTATTGCTCCAGCCCAATAGACCATGCACACTTTTTATTTTCTAAAAGCATACTCAGGGACCAGAGTAAGAGTGCAGTGGGAGGGAGGGATCTTTCCTTGCATGTGACCCATCTGGGCTTGATCCTTGGCATCCCAGATGGTCCCCTGAGACCAGCAGGAATGGTCCCCAAACATAGAGCCAGGAGTAAACTCTGAGCACAGATGGTGACCAAAATTAAAATATTCAGTCTTTTTCTTTATATTGGGTTTAACCATGTTACAACACCATGCTGGAATATTGCTACAGCTTTCAATATTCCAGTCCCAATCCCACCACCAGTGTGACCTTCCCTCCATGGTTGCCCATTTTCTCAATCAGCCACCAAGCCTACTGCTCAGCAGGCCCAAAATAATTTATTTTATGTTGCTTATCACAGCTAAATAGCTAATGGAATTATTCTTGGAAGGTATGCACTTTACTGTTTTAAAGGACAAACAAGAACAGGCAGAGGAGATCTACATTAAGATTTGAGGCAACTGTAAAAGCGAACACAGAACAATGATTTGATCTCATAGGAGGAACTGTCACTGTCACTGTCATCCCATTGCTCATCGATTTGTTCGAGCGGGCACCAGTAATGTCTCTCATTGTGAGACTTATTGTTACTGTTTTTGGCATATCAGATACGCCACGAATAGCTTGTCAGGCTCTGCCATGTGGGTGCGATACTCTCGGTCTCATAGGAGAAACAACTAACTAAAATAAAACGTCACCATTCTTCAGCTTGTAATAATACATTAATGTCAAAAGCATCAAAAGGACAGTTTGGAATATCCTACTAGATTTATATTAAGATATTTTCTATTAATTTGCTTTCGTAAGTCTTCTCTGTTCAATAGCACGTGCTATCCAAATAGATACATTCTAGTAATTTACCATGAAAATAGTTTCATCTCAAACTAGTTATCAGCCTTTTCACCCAAATTTAAATACATTAATTTTATTAGAAAATATGAAAGATGTTTCTACTAGTACATTCTAATCAACATAATACATAAAAAAAGAGTTCTGATTCTTAAAATGAATCTTTTTATTAGGACAGCCTGGTGTTTTTAATTTAACAGCTGAACTGTAATAGGATAACTACAGGTAATAGGTAACTAGACTATATATACTATACTGTTTAAACTAATCCACAGTTGCAGGAATAGGTCTGATTTATAAAATATAAGACAATGAAATGACATAGTATGAGAAGCAAAATACCAGAAGACAGTGAATGAATAAATGATTTTCACCAGTGGCCATTCATTATTTTGCCTTTAGGAACCTGGAAGAAATTATCTTCTTGGAGTTTCAAATGTTCTGGTAAATTTAGTCGTTTCTTAGCTTCCTCAATATCGCCTGAACTGTTGAAATCAGTGATCCTAAAGAATCAAAGTTCTTTTCTTGTCTGAGGCAGTCGGCGATGGCCACGTTGAAGATCTCTCCGTAGAAGCCCTCTGAAGGCGTGCGTGATGGGAGTTGCCTAGCAGGGGTCCACGCATGCTCACCCCACCCTGTGCACGTCCCCGGTGCAGCCCTGGCCGGCCGCGCGGACGTGGGGGCGGGTCTGCGGGAAGGCTTCCACTCCTGTCCGGGCCAGCGGGCCTGGAGCAGCGGCCGAGGTAAGGCAGGTGCCACGGGCGCGCTGGCCTGGTCCTCGGACCCCGGGCCAGCCCGGGCAGCCGCCGGGCTCAGGGGGCCGGCGGCTGATGGATGCACCCAACAGAGGCCAGGGGTGGCTAATATGATTATCTTAAAAATCCTTCAAGCATACTCAGTCTGAAAGAAGATTGTCCACCGTACTTTCAAATATGCTCGAAAACATAGTGTTCCAGTTTAGAAATCTCAAACTGACAAGACACTGAATTAAAAGACAACAACAAAATGAAGACTTTATTGATTGTGCCTTGGAAGACAGACATGGATATGCACTTGCAGGGAACACTTTAGAAAACAAACATTTTCACGTTTACAAATGCAGCTTGTAGGGGCTGGAGCGAGAGCACAGTGGGGAGGGCATTTGCCTTGCATGCGGCCAACCCAGTCTGATTCCCAGCAACCCATATGGTCCCCTGAGCACCACCAGGAGTAATTCCTGAGTGCAGAGCCAAGAGTAACCCCTGTGCATCACCGGGTGTGACCCAAAAAAGCAAAATAAAAAAATGCAGCTTGTAGGTCACTGTTAGTACTTTCTCTTCTCAGTTCTCTGGAATTAAGATACACGCTTAGGCATAACATTAAAATATAGAAAACTACCTAATTTTCTTTGTGAGAGTCATTCTGATGGGTAAGAAGGAAATTTTTGACTTAAGACCTAAAACTAGGCTTGGGAGCAAGAGAGGTAGTACAGTGGATAGGGCATTTGCTTGCCTTAAATGTCACCAATCAGGGTTGGATCCCTGACATCCCATATGGTACCCAGAGCCCGCCAAGAGTGATTTCTAAATGCAAAGCCAAGAGTAACCCCTGAACACCACCAGGTATGACCCAAAAACAAACATATAAAACCGCTATTATTTGGGAGCTTTTCCCAGGTTGTTCGAGGAGTGAGAGGCTAAGTGAAGTTATATTAAGACAAGAGAAAATCTCCAGCTACTCTGCAAACAAACTCTAAAGGAAGTGCTCCAGATATCCTGCTGCGGGGAGGTGGCTGCTGAAGGCACAGCTTTCTCTGGGAATCACCATGTGCATGGTGAACCTCAGCCACTGCTTCCTCTCTCTTCCCTGAAAATACTGTTTTCCTTTTCTTCTCTCTCTTTATCTTTTTAGAAATGGGATCATTGTGAATTTCAAAGTTACCAAGTTATTCATGATTGAGTTTCAGGTGTTCAATGTTCCAACACCAATCACCAGTGTCCACTTCTGTCCGCCAAAGACCCCAGTTGCCCTCCCTCCCCCATCCTGCCTGTATGGTAGGCACTTTAGATCCCCTTTCAGTGTACCATTTCCCTCCAGAGTGACCCCTTCCCTCCCCTGGCCCTCTCCCACCCCCATGGCAAGTTTTCCATTGAAAGCCAGTTCTCATGCTGTTGAAACAGGTTGTTTCCCTATTATGTCTTTTTTACATCCTGCATATAGGAGGGATCATTCTGTGTCTGTCCCTCTCCCTCTGATTAACTTCACTCAGCATGAGATTCATCCACATAAAAGCAAATTGCAAGTGTTTATCTTTTATTATGGCCAAGTAGTATTCCACTGTGTAGACATACAATAGTTTCTTTATCCACTCATCTCTGTTCTATAGCACTTGGGTTGTTTCCAGATTTTGGCTATTGTGAATAGTGCGACAATGAACATCAGAGTTTAGATGTATTTCCTATATTGTGTTTGGGCCCTTGGAGTACATCCCAAAGAGTGGAATTGCTGGTGATATGGAATATTAATTCCTAGTTTTTTAAGGAGTGTCTAAAAGGGTTGGACTGTTGATGACTCTGCCAGCAGAGGAGATCATGTCCTGTGGTAGACTTATGAGAAGTGATGGGAGAAGGTGCAGTACACATCCTCTTCCTCACCTCCCACTAGCTCCTCTTGTACAGTGGGACTCCTCAGTGAAGGTCTGTGGGTGCTGGCTCACATCTTCATTGTTTCAAGCCTCAGTTTCCCCTTGTAAAGGTAAAACTGAAGAGTGCCACGCATGTGGCCTCTGTCTCTTATGTATGCCCCTAGCAGACTGTATCAGATTCCTTTTGGGTTTTGTTGTTGCTTTTTCTTTTTCTGGTTTCCTGGGGCCATACACAGCTGTGCTCAGGGCCTTGTGCTCTTGGAGTGTTGCTGAGCCCATCAAGTCCCTTATTCTTTTGTATCATGCCTGTCATGATCTCCAGAATTATACCAGTCCTTACATCTCCCATTTGGCAACACCTGAGCACCACTGATACCCATACTTGTCCCTGGCAGCTCCAGAGGGTTCTTCTCTTAGAAAAGCCTATCTCTGCAGAGTCTCCGGACCAAATATGTCACTCCCCAGGGGAGCTTTAAGGGACACTCAGGTGACAAAGAGGTTATGCAGTTCCGTTGGATGGGCCCTGTCCTTGATTCCATCACTTTCATTTACTCTCCCAGGAGTGCCATTCCTCCAGCCCACAGAAAACTCTGTTAGGAAGCCTAGGGGAAATGGCACTATCCAAGTTATGTTGCTAAATTGGAATGAACTAAGTCGTATGTAGTTCCCTGTGCTCCTGGAATTGTTTTTTAAATAGCTGATCTTGTTTGCAAATGTAATTAGCTGAGTTGGGGTGGGTTGGGTGAAGGTTGCATAGAAGGTGACTGCTATCTCTGGGTCTAAAATGATTTCTTCACAGTCCTCAGCAGGTATCAGATCAAATTGAAATAAATGCAAATTTGAAATTTTCTCCAAAACAGGCCCAAAATTACAACCCCTAGATGAACAGATATAGGGATGATCTTAAGGGGATCCCCCTGAGCCATGCTGGATAATGAGAATAAGAATAATGAGCATGAGGGCCAGAGAGATTATATAGCAGGTAGGGCACTTGCCTTACCTACAGCTAACCCAGGTTCAACCACTGGGTCCGAGATGCCAGGAGTGCCCCCTCAGTTCAAAGTCAGGAGTAAGCCCTCGCCAGATGTGGCCCCAAAACAATAACAACAAAATAATAGGTGATCAACACACTCAATCTGTAAAAATCCATGAGCTCATCATAATTTTCAATGTAAGACAAAATCAACAACAACAACAAAAACCCCATCCTCATTTGCCTCCACTGGAACCAATGATTGAACAAATTCTTTCTTCTAAAAAGTCATTGGTTAGCATGAAGAGTGGGAACTCATTTCATTCTCCATTCCAGAAGAATCAAAACAGCCCAAATTGGCATAGGAAGGGCCCCCAGGGCAATGGGATTCCTGGGGAGTAATAAAACTGACAGCCCTGAGGCTTCGAAGAGCCAGCCTTACTGACACAGGAACCAAGAACAAATAAGGTTTCACCTGGTGCCCACAGAACTAGAGGAGGCCAGACCCCACTGCAAGAGACGCTCCAACAGGAACAAAGTCCAAGGAAAGGAATTTCAAAGAAGGCCATCATCCACTTCCAAATCTACCCCTTGGCAACATCCTAGCAACAAACTCCTTCCTAGCTAGAAAGAAGCCATACAAGGTGCAGTTTGGAATGAACCCTAATGAATGCCACCTTGAACAGAAGAAATGGCCACATATGCTGCCCAAGCTCATGTGCTGCTGCTGGTGACCAAGCATATGTGTTGTTGCATCTTGTCTACTGGGCTTTCTCTGTCTGGAGAAGCCCGCGCTCTCTTGAGCAGGTTACTTTATATCCCTTTTCAACTCCATCTTTCCCTTTCCCAAAACTTCCAAATAAAATCTGTTTTTGCTTTGCTGCTCATCTCCTCCTGAAATTCTGTTCTGTGAGGACAAAGACCTAGAGACCTGGTCCTAGCCTTCCCAGCTGCTTCAGGGGATGCAGAGATGAGTCGGAGAAAGTGACCATATTTCTCCTTTCCTTCACACATAAGCTACCTGTGTGGGCCCAGTGACTTCAGGGTGGTGGAATAAAAAAAAAGTCAACCAAGAAGCAGGTGTTGGAAAGAGAAAATCCTCTTCAACATTTTCTGTGATAAAGTCAGTGCTGGGGGAATGAGGGTACTAGATACTCTGGGGTTCCTGAGATGAATCCCACAAGGATGCAGCAAAAAATACCCAGCTGTTTGAAGGATTCAGGTTACCAGCTCCTAGAAAAGCTTCAATAACAGTGACAGCAGAGCAGTGTGAATTTAATCTCTCCAATATTATTCAGATAGACTTTTCCTAAGATATCCAGAAGATCAATGTCATTTCCAATAAATGTCTCGTGGGCAGTTATTGTGGAGCTGTGTAAGGCAGTGAGTACCCCAGGAATCTCAGAAGAAACAGCTACCATAGATTACTTAGATTTAGGCACACTTCATAGAGGAAATCTAGAGGCAATATTTTGTCATATGAAGTCATGGGGGACCTGCTCCTCTCTCCTGAATATCCCAGGCATCATTTAACTCCTTAGCTCATGATATAAATTCTCAGCTTGTTCTGTTGATATTGTGATACAGGGACAGGAGGTATATAGGTGAGAATATATAATGGCCCTAATAAAAGAAATTCCCTGTATGAAATGTAAGATGAGAATGGACTCAGGATATGCACCCAGGATATACAAAAGATAATCTCCAATATTCTGGTTTTCCCCAACCCCTTTGTATTCCCATCTTGCAAGTCTTAAGCCCAATGCAAAGTGCTAACCCATCCCCCTAGCTAAAATATAGAGAATATTTTCAACATTTTCTTAAGGTTGCCCACACTCCTTCCCCTACCCTTACCTTTGTTTCCTCAAATAAAATTTTTATTTATTATTATTATTATTACTATTATTATTATTTTGCTTTTTGGGTCACACCTGGTGATGCACAGGGATTACTCCTGGCTCTACACTCAGGAATTACCCCTGACAGTGCTCAGGGGACCATATGGGATACTGGAAATCGAACCTGGGTCAGCCACATGCAAGGCAAACACACTACCCATTGTGCTATTGCTCCAGCCCCCAAATAAAATTTTTAGTAAATCAGTCTGTCTTATCTCTCTCTGGTCCTCTGCTTCCAGTCTTGGCTCTCTAAGGACAAGAACCTGAGCAAGCTATAACATTGTCTACTTTAGAATGTGCAGCCATGGAAATTCTCTGTCAGCATGTCATTAATATTTTCTCCGCCTTATCTATCTGACTTTGATTTGTTTCTTGAGAATAATCAGAAAGGTGGAAGAATGTTCGCTTTTGTCTCAATAGCAGCCAGGCAGTTTTTGGCCCCCTGATGTAGCCTTCCTACCTAAGTTACATGCACTGAACTCAGTGAGGAGGAAAGAGACAGTCACTTCCTCCCAGATGCCCCTCTGCCACCCTGGATGGCTGGGAAGGCTAGGACTGATAAAGTCAGCCATTAGCCCCTGCGCAGCACAGCCCGGGCTCCACCAGCCCTACCAGGTCACCGTTAAGCCACACCTGGTGCCTACTTGACCTTCTCAGCAGGAGAGTTAATTCCCACCACCTGATTTCTTGGGGAGCCACAGTCAAGATGGAGTGAGAAATTGCTCTTTGCAGAAAAGAAAGCCAGTCCTAGGGCTTACTGAGGCCTCAAAAACCCTTCTCACAGAAAAGAACTTTAGCAGTAGATGAGCAGTGAAATAAAAGCAGATTTTATTTGGAGATTTTTGAGGAGGGGGAGGAGGTAGAGAAAGGGAGAGCATGGCTTGGGAGCGAACACAGGCTTCTCCAAAGGTAGAGAGAGCCTCTCCAGAGGGGAGATGCGGGCGACACATGTGCTTGGGCACTGCATGTGCTGGCGGTGTTGACACAAGCAACACACAGGCTCCAGCTGCGCATGTGCACTTCCCTCATTCAAGGCGGCCTTTATAGGGTTTTCCCAAGCTGCCCCGCGTGCGGCTTCTAGCCAGGATTCTTGCTGGAGTTCTGTTGCTAGGGCGGCAGGCAGCGGGGTAGAGTTGGGAATGGTCGGTCTCGTTTGAAATCTCTTTCCCTCTCCTTTGTTTCTGCTTGAGGGTCTCTTGGAGATAATCCGTCTGTCCAGGCACGAGCCTGTTGGCACCAGGTGAAAAGTCTTATGGCCTTAGTTCCTGTATTTGCAAGGTGGGCTTTTTGCAGCCTTGGTGCTATTGGTTTTATTACATCCCAAGGAATTCCATTGCCATGGGGGTCCTTTCCTATAGTCCTGACTACATCTATTTTATTATGACTACTTAATGATATTAATATCATTATATTGATGTTTAATGACATTTAATGGCTAATTAATGATATTAAATAATGGCTTAATTTTCTTTATTTTTCTTGATCTTGGAGGTGGGAAGGGAAGACTCTGCAGTTTTCAGACTTATTCCTGATTCTGTGCTCAGGGTTCACTCACATTGGTGCTTGAGGGATCATATTCAATGCCAGAGATCAAACCAAAGTCAGCTACATGCAAGGCAACAGATCTAACCCCCGCATTATCTCTCCAGCCCCTAATTTTCTTAGATGTGAAAAATGAGATTAATTTAATAGGAAAATGTCTTTAAGTTTTAGAGGAGAAAATCAACTTATGCTAAGTGCTACAATTTATCTAATTTAATTTAAATGGCTTTAGCTAAAAACAGTTGCTATAGCTATGCAATAAAGTGTTAACATGATATCAAGGCATGGGTATATGACTGTTCACTCTCCTTGCTGAATGTTCTAAACTTTCCATAATGTAAACTGGACTAAAGGTGACTTAAGGACAACAGTGGTGGGTCCTGGCACTTTGGTGGTGACTGGGGCACAGTGATTTGCACACCAATATTATAAATATTTACACTATTATAACCATGTTACTTAACTTTTAAGTTATTAAGACATTTTTAATAGGGAGGTGGGGATGATGCAGATTAAATATGTTAAAAATGTTAAGGAGAGAAAACCAAGTTGTCCTTTTTTACCATAGATAAGGTTTATATACATCAGAAGAAGTCACACTCTCAACCCGCCCCCAGCAACATCTTGCCACACTGAGCAGTGAAGAATCCTGGTCAACGGGCACTGCAAGCCAGAGGGCTCCGGACCACAGACCGGGCCAACAACACCCGGTGCCCCAGAAGGAGAAGCTGCCGAGTTCCTGCCTTCTCCAGATGGAATCCTGGCAACACTGAGCTTATACTAATATGGCTCTGGTGTGTGGGGACCCGGACTATTTCTCCAAACTGCTCGGCCGTGCGTCCTTTACTGATATACAAAAAACAGCTCAGGAATGACTCCTCCGCCTCTGAACAGCCATGATCCCAGAGGCACACAAACCAATCTCAGAATGTAGCGGCTGCTGGCAGAAATACCTCTGGACTTAATTACTAAAACACCAGAATTGCAAAACTGCAGGGCCACTTTCATGGCCGTGCAACATCATATCTTCTTCATTATCGGCAATAGAAAACAAATTATCTAATGATGCCTTTTTGGCAGGTCTGATTGTTGGGGGGAAATTCCAAATAATAATAGTGGGTTTTCTGTTAAAAATTGAATGTAATCGGGGGTTAGGGGGAGGTATACTGTGATTCTTGGTGGTGGAATATGTGCACTGGTGAAGGGATGGGTGTTCGAGCATTGTATAACTGGGACTTAAACCTGAAAGCTTTGTAACTTTCCACATGGTGATTCAATAAAATAATAAATTAAAAAATAAATAAATAAAATTAAATTAAAAAAAAGGTTTTTAAAAAAATTGAATGTAATCAGAGTAAAGAGAGAGTAAAGTGAAAATCATCTGCCACAGGCAGGGTGGGGAGTGGGAGGGAGATATACTGGGGTTCTTGGTGGTGGAACATGTGCACTGGTGAAGGGATGGGTGTTGGATCATTGTATGACTAGACTTAATCCTGAAAACTTTGTAACTTCTCATGATGATTCAATAAAAAAAAAAGTTGGTTGCTGTCATTTCCCACATTTGCCTCCCAATTCTCCATATTCAGAAGCCACTAACGCCAAAGGTCTGCTCCTAGCCCCTTGAATATTAAAGTGACTTACTTTTTTTCTTTAGTAAGAAACCCTGGGGCCGGTCTGGAATTTCAGGAGAAAAACCTGATAGACATTGTTAGGATAAAATTCTTACAACCAATTTTATAACTTTAGAAACCCATGTCTTACAATAAGAGACTGACACCCAAGGACAGTAGACACAAGGACCAGGAATATTGCTCCATACTTGGAAGCCTGCCTTACGAGCTGGGAGAGAAGGCAGCTGGAATAGACAAGGGATCACTAAGTCAATGATGGTTGGAGGAATCGATCGGGATGGGAGATGTGTGCTGAAAGTAGATAAAGGACCAAACGTGATGACCTATCAGTATCTATATTGCCAACCATAATGCCCAAAAGTGGAGAGAAAGTATGGGGTAAATTGTCTGCCATAGAGGCAAGGGGAGGGATGGAAAGGGATGTGGGCGGGGATACTATGGGGACATTGGTGGTGGAGAATGTGCACTGGTGGAGGGATGGGTGTTTGATCATTGTATGACTGAAACTCAAACATGAAAACTTTGTAACTGTATCTCACAATGATTCAATTTTTTTTTTTGCTTTTTGGGTCACACCCAGCGATGCTCAGGGGTTACTCCTGGCTTTGCACTCAGGAATTGCTCCTGGCAGTGCTTGGGGGACCATATGGGATGCCGGGGATCGAACCCAGGTCGGCCGCGTGCAAGGCAAACGCCCTACCCGCTGTGCTATCGCTCCGGCCCCAACACAATGATTCAATTTTAAAAAAAGAAAAAGAAAAAGAAATCCATGGTGTTTTTATTTTCTATTAAAAATTTTTTTTATTAGCGAATTACCATGAGGTACATTTACAGACTTACAAACTTTTGTGCTTGTGTTTCAGTCATGAAATGCTTGGGTATTCATCCCTCCACCAGTGCCCATTCTCCACCATTGATGATCCCAGTATCCCTCCCACCCACCACCACCTAGAAACCCATGTTTTAAACTAAACTATTACTCTTTGAACCTGTTTTTATGTACCACAATTATTTCAACTCACAAGATTTTCTAGGTCAGATATTCTAATAATCTAATGCAGAAACAAAAAATATGTGCATTTGTTTAGGCATGACAGAGTCTCTTGCCCCCATGCCTGGCTGGCTTCACCTGGATCTCTCAGAGGAGGCGGGTTGAGTTTCCCTCCCTGCCCCGAGCAGAGCCCCAGCAACCTAAGATCTCCAGAACCCAGCCACAGCCATGCTCAAGGCCCCTCTCAACATGTTTGGATGAGCCTCACGCATGAAGGGACCAGCAGAGAAACCCAGATGTGCGGGACCCAGGGCTGAGACCTCCAAGCCTGCTCGGATTGGGACTGGGCTCTTCCGCCCAGATTTCCTATTTTCCAGTAACTAGGTGGTCACACACAGGGACTGCCCCTGGCACCGTGTAATCCCATCAATGGCCAACATCCAGAGACTATAAAACCAAGCTCCCGGTCATCTTATAGCCTAGTTCTCCCTCTCGGAGAACCTGGCAAGCTACCGAGAGTTTCCTGCCCGCATAGGAGAGCCTGGCAAACTCCCCGTGGTGTAT
The DNA here is from genome assembly GCF_027595985.1 of Sorex araneus. NCBI lineage: Eukaryota > Metazoa > Chordata > Mammalia > Eulipotyphla > Soricidae > Sorex > Sorex araneus. The sequence goes on from NC_073308.1 coordinate 11,493,265, forward strand.
TCATATGTCAAAACCAATAACACTGATGGGTCTCATTCCCCTGACCCTAAAAGAGCCTCTCCAATGCAGCACCATTGGGAAGGATGAGTAAAGAGAGGCTTCTAAAATCTCAGGGCTAGGATGAATGGATATGTTACTGAGACCACTCGAGAAAATCAACAATCAATGGGATGATGATGATGGTGATTGTTTAGGCATACCAGCATAAGAAAACCTTTGAACAATCAATTTTCATGAAACATAAGTAATGCTTCCTTGGCTTAATTTTGATAGTTCTCATGTTAGTTATCTGTAAAACAGGCTAATTTCTCTTTAAAATTGGCTAGATATGTAAGATAAAATCCTACAGTCTCACTGAGTCATCTCACTTGAGTTTGGGACTTTAGTTTATAAGCCCTTTCTGGACAGTATGGGTTCTGAAGTTCAAGAGAATCTCAAATGTTAAAAACCATTTATTGTTTTTTTCCAATAAAAATTTAGATTGAGAATTTTAATTTTTCTGTAAGCTCAACATTCTGTCTAGAAACCTTTTAGTTTAATCCTGGTATAACAAGGTCCAAAACACCTAGACTTTTTAAATTGTTGGATTGCATATCACTCTGACATCTAGTGATGATGCAGCTTGCTCAGGTGTAAGGACTTCCACTTCTGATTTTGACCTGACTCTATCACTCGAGTGTTACATACATAGACAGACAGATAAACTGACTACAAACGGAGGGGTGGCATGCATATACGTGCAAGTGTGCATAATAAGACAACTTGCTGTTTCTCTGACCTTCCTTCTAAGGATGACAGAGGGCAGCTGAGGTTGGTAAAAAAAAGACAAGGGCTATTTGAACTCTGTTGGCCAATTAATGAGACTTCCCCATGTTTCCTGACCCTCAGACTGCTCCCAGTCTGTTTCTTAGGGAAGAAGATTTAAAAAAAAACAAAAACAAAAATACCTCTTCTGGTACCAAGCTGGCAAGTTGAATCACGGCCAAGACATTGTAAACCTAAAACAGTGAGACGTTACCGTTTTATCTTTCCTATTTCTGAAGTAGACAATGAGCATTTTATCAGACACAGGGAGAGGCAGAGAGTGGAGAGAAGTTTCCCCAGGGACTGCTGGTAACTAGGGGGAAGGTGCCCACCCATCGGGATGGGCTCTAACAGCAGCCACTGAGCAAGGGGAGTAGGTGTGGCAGTCCTCCCCATCCACAGGCATGGCAAGGGCTGTGGGTGAGGCCCTGCGGGATGCCAGCAGGAGGGCAGCCAGTGAGGCAACTGAGTTGCCTCAAAGTAGGGAGGGGCCAGCAAAGTAGCTGGTGCTGGGTGGAGGCAAGGCAGGCCGCTGGGCCCCAGGAGGGCAGCACCAGCACCTCTAGGAGACAGGGTGCCAGGCAGGACAGCCAGGTCAGCTCCCAGAGTACTTTCTGTGGGGGCTTTCTAGCCATTTTCTCAGGCTGGCCAAATAAGGAGCAAAATCAACACTTCCCTGTCCTGCCACTTAGCACTAAGGCCCAAAGAAAATATCTGTCTGTCCTTCTTGTGAGTTTCCAGATGAACTGTTTGCCAGTCTCCCAGACACACTCGGAGAGAGGAGTTCTGCATCACCCCTTGGGGTGACTGGATGGGAGGTGTTCCCCCTATGAGGGGTGCCTGAGCATCCCCAGGGTCCCTTCTGTTACAGGGGAAGGGAGCAAGGCACACACAAGAATTCTTTATTAGCTGGTCAGTGACTGTTTCCTAGAATCTGGACAGGGGAGCAGCCCCCCAAACTGTCTTCCTGGGCTTCCTATGGACCTGGTTCACCTCCCATACCCAAGCCAGGCGAGCAAGCAGGCTGGATACAGAAGCCAAAGGTAAGCAGTTAGCAAGGCTATCTATTGATTATAAAATAGAACTAATAGTAGGACAATAGGTAAACAATTTGTTGATTAATATAGACCCCCCCAAAAGAAAAAGAAACCCAAAGATAAGACACTGGTCTGAGCATCTCCCAAGATGCTGACATTTGGGAGCTTATCACATCTCAGCACTGGTGTCTGAGCATCTCCCAAGGATACATGCTTTTTCAGGGTCTGCCCTAAGGAAAATGCCATGGGATCCAGAGGGAGGAGGAGAGTAAAGGGCTTCTGGGTACTCATGTGCGACTGGAAGGTGGAGACTAAGAAAACGGCATCTCAGTGCCCATGCCGGAGGCTGGATGGAGGCATTTAGGCTGAGGTAAGGCCATTTGCAGACCACTGGCGTTGTGGTCAGGGCTCTTCTCAGGCCACTGGGACAGAAGGAAAAGGAGAGGCAGCCCTTTGCGGCTGCCAGAAAGAAACCCAACTTCTAAACTGCGACATTCCACTCTCCTGGGATCAGAGAAGGGAAGCAGACAGTCCTCTCACCCACCCTAACGACAGCCACGCAGTGCTGGTCACCTTCTGACGGCTGGATGCATGCCTGTTTGTTGTTGTTGTTTTTATTTTTTCCGGTAAGGCGATAGGAATGGTGTCCGAAAAGAAACAGGTAACAGAGACATCGAGTCTGGCAACACTTAAGCGGCAACTTCGCCCTGATGCACTTCCAACCAATGCAGATGATGCAGGAACAATTTCCAGGTTCTTCAATATTTTCAAAAATGAAAATATTGAGTAATAAATTGCTCAGATTCAAAGTTAGAAAGCAGAAAATTTTATTGGAAAGTAGAAAAGAAAAGAAGCTCCCCAGGTGGGGAGGAGCTTAGTACAGAACGAAATTAAAAGCAAAGGTATTGTGCAGGCTCTTTTAAAGATACTTTGCAGTTCTGGGGCTGGAGCAATAGCAGAGCAGGTAGGGCATTTGCCTTGCACACAGCCGACCCGGGTTCGATTCCCAGCATCCCATATGGTCCCCTGAGCACCGCCAGGAGTGACTCCTGAGTGCAAAGCCAGGAGGTAACCCCTGTGCATTGCCAGGTGTGACCCAAAAAGCAAAAATAAATAAATAAATAAATAAATAATAAAGATACTTTGCAGTTCTTATCAGTCAACAGATATTACAGAGAATAAAGGGAATCTACAGGGCGGTCTTGCTTGTTTAAGTCTTTCTGGCCATCTGCCTCAGGTATTATTTCCCCATAAGCCTAAGGTCTGGGGCAGAAGTTTAGGGTGGACAATTGTTAACTCCTTGTATATTGAAATTTTTGCAGATCAAAAATGTAGGATGGGCTAGCAAAATACAGGACTGCTCACAGCAGCTGGCAACATAAACCCGGGATTCCTCTCAGGAAGAGGAAAAGGACACGTGATTTAAGAGTAACTTTTTAGCAGGAGAGGCCATGCCTCTGCACTTGGAGTCTGAGGAGACAAAGTGCTTCCAGGAGACCCTGACCCGAGCAGCGGCCATTCCAACTTCCCTCTCACAGAGGCCAGAAAGTTTCACTGGAAAGACAGAAGGCAAAAAGCACAGTCAGCAGAGGAGCTCGAGACATGTCTGCAAACAAAGTGATGAGTAATTCTCCAATGCGGCCAACTCAGGGAGCATCTTCCAGACGGTCCTTCTGCCCAGTGAGCACGAGTGCTCTGCGCAGAGGGAGAGGAATAGCCCTTCCTTCAGGAAGCCCTAGATCTGTAGACTTGACCAACCATCCATGAGCATCCAGAAGGGAGGGGAGATTCTGACCCATGTGACTCCAACCACAAAGGAGAGAAGCTTTGAGCATGGCATGAGGAATAACATCGAGTTCTGTACAGCTGCCTGTGGGGACGTTTCTTCCTGCACATGAGGAGAACAGCTGGAGACAGGCTATCCCTGCTGCCTATCTGACCTGCTGGCCAGCCCCAGTTTCTTTCAGGGAATCTTCTGTTCACGTCTCCTCATTTTTACTGTGATTATTGGTTTTTATTTGTTGTTGAGATATTTTAGTGCTTTGTATATCTTTGTTATTAGCCTTTCATCAGATGTATTATATGTGAGTATTTTTCTCATTTAGTAGGATGTCTTTTCATCTTAGCCCACAATTCTTTTGCCAGGCTAAAAAACAAAAGCAAACAAAAGTAAAAAATTTTTACTTTTTGCTTTTGCTGTCTTTGTCAATGGAGTCAAATCATTGACAACACCTCTGAGATGAATATACTGGAGAGTTTGCCTTCATTCACCTTAATGTATTTTATGAATTCCGATCCAATATCATGTCTTTAATTCAATTTGAATTGACTTTTGTGGATGGTGTGAGACAAGGTCCTAAGCCCATTGCTTTTTGCATGTGGCTATCAAGTTTTCCTGGTACCGTTTGTTGAAGGATCTTTTTCTTGTTCCATGTCATGTATCGTGCGCCTCAACGATAGATTAGCACTGTAGCACTGTTGTCTCATTGCTCATTGATTTTCTCAAGCAGACACCAGCAATGTCTCCATTGTGGGACTTGTTGTTACTGTTTTTGGCCACAGGTAGCCTGCCAGGCTCTGCTGTGGATGCGAGATACTCTCGGTAGCTTGCCAAGTTCTCTGAGAGGGGCGGAGGAATCGAACCCGGGTCGGCTGTGTGCAAGGCAAACGCCCTACCCGCTGTGGCTATCGTTCTAGTCCATAAATTACTACCCATAAATCTTAGAGATTATTGCTGGGCTCTCAATTCTCTTCCAATTGATCTAAGATTCTGTCTTTATTCCAGTATCACACACTTTTGTTTAGTCAGGAAATACAACGGATTCCATTTCCTCAAAATTGTTTTGGCTATTCTGGAAGATTTATGGTTCCATAGAAATATTAGAAGTTTGGGGGCTGGAATGATAGCACATCGGGTAGGGCGTTTGCCTTGCATGCGGCCGACCCGGGTTCGATTCCCAGCATCCCATATGGTCCCCTGAGCAGGGCCAGGGGTAATTCCTGAGTGCAGAGCCAGGAGTGACCCCTGAGCATCGCTGGGTGTGACCCAAAAAGCAAAAAAAGAAAAGAAATATTAGAAGTTTGCTCTAAGACTTGAAAATGTCATGAGGATTTTGATGGTCAATGCATTGAATCTGTATAATGCTTTGGGTAATATGGTCATTTTGACAATGCTAATTCTTTCAGTTCATGAACATGGACTATTTTTCCATTTCCTGCTGTACTCTTCTCTATCTTCAAGAGTGACTCATACTTTTCAATGTATAAGTCTTTTGTATTCTTTGTTGACTTGATTCCCAGGTCTTTGATGGTTTTGGACATTACTTTAAATGGTCTTTTTAAATGGTCTTTTTAAAATTACTCTAGATGGTCTTTTTAAAATTTCTCTTCTTGACTGTACTCATTTGCGGAGTATAAAATAACATAACATAAGACTAACACCCAAGGACAGTAGATAGAAGGGTCAGGAAGATTGCTTCATAGTTGGAAGCCTGCCTCACGAGCAGGCGGGGAGAGGACCACTGGAATAGAGAAGGGATTACTAAGAAAATGATGGTTAGAGGAATCGGTCAGAATGGGAGATGTGTGCCGAAAGTAGATAAAGGACCAAACATGATAAACTCTCAGTATCTACATTGCAAGCCATAATTCTCAAAAGTAGAGAGAGAGTATGGGGAATATTGTCTGCCATGGAGGCAGTGGGAGGGTGGGGAAAGGGGGGGTATACTGGGGATATTGGTGGTAGGGAATGTGCACTGATGGAGGGATGGGTGTTTGACCATTGTGTGATTGTAACTCAGACATGAAAGCTTGTAACTATCTTGGGCTGGAGCAATAGCACAGAGGGTAGGGCGTTTGCCTTGCACGTGGCTGACCCGAGTTCGATTCCCAGCATCCCATATGGTTCCCTGAGTACCGCCAGGGGTGATTCCTGAGTGCAGAGCCAGGAGTGGCCCCTGTGCATCGCTGGGTATGACCCAAAAAGCAAAAAAAAAAAATCTTGTAACTATCTCACGGTAAATCAATAAATATTTTTAAAATTTCTCTTCTTTTTCATTATTTGCATCTAGATATGCAACACATTTTTGTGCTTTGATTTTGTAACCTTCTACTTTGCTCTATTGTTTTATTGTTTCTAAAAGGTTTTAGTTGAGTCATTAGGATTTTCTATGTATATTATCATGATGGCTTAATTTAATTCGTCTTCAATTTGGATCCCATTGATTTCTTTTTCTTACCTAATTGCTATGGTGAAGACTTCCAAAACTATATTGAATAACAGTGTATGTAATTGCCTGGTGGAAAATGTATGTAATTTCCTGGCGGATGAAGGGAGGGGGGTGGGGTGGGTGGAGTGAAGGTGACACCCAGCAAGGTTAAGGGCTTACTCCTGTCTCTGTACTCAGGGATCACTCCTAGAAGGCTTAGAGGACCATAAAGGATTCTGGGTATTGAGGCCAGGTTACCTGCATGCAAAGGAAGTGCCCTGACTGATGCCTACGGCTTTGTCTCCTGGATAAGGCATCTTTAAGTTCAGTTTGTACTTCTGACAGAGTTTTGTAATCAGAAGAGGCATATTAGATTTATTTAGTAAGAATGTGTGCTTATCTGTCAATGATGGTAACATCTAATGAAATAACCCTGCCTCTAGGAAGCTGGCTTGTCAGGGCTGCAGTGATAGTTTCTTTGGGAAAATATTTCTTCCCAATTTACAAAGATAACTGGGTACTCTGAAGTGGCCACAAGTAGGCCAGCTTTGGTGAGTGAAAATCCCTATTTGGGGCCTTGCATAGGCTCCATCCTGCCCACTAGGCCACTTCATGCATGAGCCTAAAGGACACGATAAGCATGGCTGGGGAGAGGAAGTGGCTGGTGTCCACAGAGCAGGATTTCTGTCAACTTGACTGTTGATTCACTGCTAGGCAACCATTCGCTGGGAATATAGAGACCATCACAATTTCTGCCCTTTTAGGAATGTCTTTTATGTAACTCTTCCTCTAAAATTTTGTTACCAGTTTCCAATAATTTCTTTTTATGTCTCTGACACTCCAGCAAAACCATACTAACTGCCAAAGAATTGGTACATAAATATAGGTCTAGGCATTTCTCATTCCCAGAGATACAGACACCAGCTGCACTGCTTCAAACTTTTCCTGCACAATGTCCTTCAGGGGCATTCTAGAAAGGGACTACCAAGCTTCCACACCTGTCCACATGCAAATAGTACCTTCACACCATGCAGGACCAACCTGTGGCCTAAATCTAGTCCTCGCTTCCTGTCCCTAAGCTTGGGAAAGTCCCCTAGAAATCACAGATACAGGCTGGGAGAGACTGGAGCAGTGTTGCATCAGGGAGAAGCATGAGCACTGGGGCCGTGTCATGTGACTTACATGTCGTTAGGGACTGCTCAGCTGAATGAATGTAGAAATTGTTGTATCATTGGTCAACAGAAGTCCAGAATAATCAGGTGGAAGAGCAATGCCGTTTTGCTGCAGCATGGATCATGGAAGAAAAATCAGGATCCCTGAGATCTGGGGAGGCAGAGGCTAGAAAAACACTTTCCCTGAGGACCCACCACTGACCTTCCACTTTCTCCAAGTTTTGTGGGGAGAGAAACAAGGTAGGCAGGCACTCTTCAGAGTTCTGTCATGAAAAGGAGTGTTGTCACATCTTCCTGTTACATGAGTTGAACCACATCCTCGGCACTGCATTCTAAAAATAACCTTTTATTGCATGTGGCAACAGTTTATTTCATTCTATTATTTATGCATCTACTCTATGTGGTGAATGTTACCTATTTGCTGCTTTCAATATTATGAATGAAAACAGGCTCATAAAAATTCTCTTCATTAAACAAGAACTAATTTCTGTGGATTTTAATCCATAAAAATCAGAGTAAATGGGATTTCGATGGGAACTGTCCCAACTATGGTGCATCTGAGCTGACCCTGGATGAAGTAACGGAAATGATCTGGAAGCCTCCCACTTAGGTTAGGAAGTTGGTTAGGAAGGTCTGCGTGCTGAGGCTGGGGAGGGCGGAGAGTTTGTGGTAGAATGTCAGGGTGCCGCAGGTCTTGCTAAATCTTAGAATTGATCATATCTGTGCTGAAAGCTTTTGGATATTTTCAAGAAAGAAAAAAAGCCAGGATCCAATTTTTACACTGACAAATGTTTCATGTATTCTTTTTACTTGTTTATATAGAGATCTATATATGCCTATATATATAGGGATATCTATATCCCTATATGTAACATATATTCCTATGTACATAGGGTTATAAAATTATATACAGTAAATTAATATCTTTTTAAATGAATGCTGTCAAGTTTGTGTAGACATATGAAAAAAATTCTATCATTCCTTTGTGATAAACTCTAGTTCTTTTCTCTGGGGTCTTTGAAATTATTGATATCGAAGTGGTTTCTGTCCCCATATATTTACTGGAGCAATGGCACAGCGGGTAGGATGTTTGCCTTGCACGCAGCCAACCCAGGTTCAATTCTTCCATCCCTCTAGGAGAGCTCGGCAAGCTACCAAGAGTATCCCACCCAGCAGAGCCTGGCAAGCTACCCGTGATGTATTTGATATGCCAAAAACAGTAACAAGAAGTCTCACAATGGAGACGTTACTGGTGCCTGCTCGAGCAAATCGATGAGCAATGGGACAACAGTGCTATAGTGCTTCATTTACTTCTTCAGAATGTCAGAGAGCTGGAAAAAACATTTCTCCTCCACTTATAATATAAAAGAGTCAAATTAGCTTGGAAAAAGAATCACTACTTTTTCTATTCTCTTCTTCTAAGAGAAGAGCTATGAACACAGTGATCAAGTGGCCACAAATGTGGAACTATCTCCTGCAGGAAAGAAAATATCTAACACAAGCTTCTGAGGGCAGGCATGTACCGGCACTCAGGCTTAAGCCAGAACCAGTGAGAACCCATAAATGTCATGTCTGTGCTGCTCGTACAGTTTGAATGCTGGCTTGTCCTTCCCACGAACCCCACTTTGTGTTCATAGGACTGCAATAAATCCAAAAATACAATAATGAGGAAGGGGTAGACCTGGCTTCCCCAAACAGGCCTCTATGATCTCTAGTGCTAAACCATCTGGGTGGGGGGAAGGGGGTGCAGGAAGAAAAATGGACAAACCTGTGTTGGAATATAGCTCTAAATATTTTAGGACAAACCTGGACTTGGAAAGTTGGTTAACACCCCTCCTCCTCACCACCCAAAAAGGATTTGAGAGTTATGCTTGGGAGCAGAGGAATTCTATATAGAGTTTACAGATGTGATTGGAAGGAGGTAGCATTGTCTGAGGTTGGACCTCAAGCAGGCATCAAAGTCAATATACCTTACCCTGTCCTGCTACTAAGAGAACAAACTTGTACAGATTATTATTTCTGGGAAAGTAACAAGAGAGGAACAAGGTGATTTGAAGCAACACATTAGCTAGGCCAGGGACAAGGAGATAACGTAATGGGCTGGAGAACATTCTTTGCAAATGAGAGCATGGGCTCAACCCTGGCACCTCAGGTGAATTAAAATTAACTAAGGATTTATAGGGGTTTTGTTTTTCTTTCGTTAATTAAAAGCCTTATAGAATTTTGCCTGTCTGGTTAGTCTTTGTTTCTGGGTCACACACAGCAATGCTTGGGGCTTACTCCTGGCTCTGCACTCAGGGATCACTTCTGTGGTGCCAGGGATCAAATCTTGGTCAGCTACTTGCAAGATCGATACCCTACCCACATTACTATTACCCCAGCACCAGACCCCACCTTCACCGTATATGCCTGTAACATTGAGACTGTGGACTGAGTATGGTTCAAACCTCAGGTCCTGTGTGAATAGTCCTGGATGACATCATGCATTCTACAATTCTAATGGGAAGCCTATTTTAGCAGGATAACAGCTGTTGAGCTCAACACAGAGTAGGCATACACATAACCAAAATGTACAAAGATGCTCAATGTCAAGAATCATCAAGGAAAAACAGATCAAAACAATGAGGCATTGCCCTTTCCGGCCCCACGCAAGATCGACCCCGGAGGCAACTGAACCACTTTGGACACGAGCGGCGCCCCCAACATGCCTCCAAACTGTGTGCTCGGAGCTTCTGGCCCAGGAGCTGCCGGCAGGGTATGGTCTTTTCTCTCTCAACTCTTTCTTTTTGAACGCAGCGAGGCAATAGCCGGTTTTTAGACTTTACAGGAAGCCCGGGAAAGCCGATGGGGCGGGACTTCCGGATCCGCCCTGTGCCGGCCGACATTTAAGCACAGAGCCATGTGGGGACGCTCCTTTCCGGCCCCGCACGAGATCGACCCCGGAGGCAACTGAACCACTTTGGACACGAGCGGCACCCCCAATATGCCTCCAAACTGTGTGCTCGGAGCTTCTGGCCCAGGCGCTGCCAGCGAGTGATGCAATTACCAAAATAATTTTCCCTGGAAATCCAAAAATCCATTATAGAAATCCAAAACCGCGCGGCTGCGATAGCAGCCTCGCGACCTAATATCTCTTGATTGTCAGCAACATGTAAATCTTCCTTTTTGGCAGGGCTTAACGTGGGGGGAACTCCAAACAATAGTACTGAGTTTTTTGTTGAAGGGTAAAAGATTGTAGTGATAGAATTTTAGGCAGACTTTTCCCTGGACTTTATATAGAAACCCAAAACCGCGAGGCCACGGCAGCCTAATGTCATCTAATCATCAGCAATATGAAATGGTTCCTTTGTAATGGGTTGGACTTTGGGGGGACCATAATAGGGTTAAAGTTTGTAGCGATGTGTAATTTCTGGCTGTACTTTCCCTGGACTTTAAACAGAAATTCAAAGCCGAGAGGCCGCTGCCATGGCCGCGCAACCTATTGTCATTTAGTCATCACCAATATGAAATGGTTCCCTTTTAACGGGTCGGACTTTGGTGGGAAATCCTAACAAGAATAGTAAGTCTTTTGCTGAAATATTGAAGGCCACCAAAGTGGTAGCCATCTCTATAGACTGAACTAAGCCATATCCCCACGCCGGCTGAGAAGAAATATCCTTCTTTCTCGGGAAGAAACGCAGCGTGGCGTTAACCATAGTATGATGTCCATTAAGCTGACACGGACCTGGTGGCATGGGAATGGGATACAAGGGAATAAATTATTATGTACTTGGAACATTGGGACGCTGGTGGAATCTCGAGCCGGGGCCGATACCAGCGTATTACTTTTGGTTCCAGAAACTGCTTGCAGACATTCTACCAGACTATCAACTAAGCCAGAGCCCCACGACGGCTGATGACGAGAAATAACCATCTTTTTTGGTTTGTTTTCCCTTTGTCAGGCAGCGTGGTGATTACTAAACAGGCGTGATCTCGGTGGCACGAGACGAGGGGGGAAAAAATAGAAAAGTTATGTAACAAACAGCGGGACTTAATATCTCTACATTCTCAGCAATGGAGAGCCATCAAATGCTTCCTTGACAGTGGAACTATCTTTTCTTTTTTGGGGGGAAACCCTAGCAACAATAGTGAGTTATGTGTTGAAACAAGGACTGTAACCAAGATAAAGCGTAAACAAAGTGAAACTTATCACTTACAAGGGCGGGGACTGGGGGGCGGGAGGGGGCGGGAGGTATAATGGGGAGGTTGGTGATGGAATATGGGCATGGGTGAAGGGAAGGGTGTTTGAGTATTGTATAACTGACATAATCCTGAGAACTATGTAACCCTCCACATGGTGATTCAATAAAATTAAAAAAAAAAACAATGAGGCATCTCCCTAAGGTGTCATCTCACACCTGAGAGAATGACTATTCTCAAAAAGATAAGAAATAACAAGTGTTACAAGGGTGTGGTGAAAAGGGGATGGCTGTGCATTTGGTAGAAAGGTAACATGTAGCAGTCTTTCTAGGGGAAAGTGGATGGTGATTCCTCATGGAATTAAAAACAGTAATTCCATGTATAACTATAAATCCAGAGGATCTATTGCCTTTGATTTTTAAATGTTTGATGAGTTATAGGTTTATGTCACTTTTAATAATGTATATCCACTACAAGGCTGGTTCTCAGGAGCCAGCACTAGTGATTCCCACCCACTTCCCTAAGTGGATCATAGTATGTGGGTTTTTTCAAGGGATTCACATATTCATTTGTTTATCCTGTCAGTCAATGCCTACTTTGTACTTATTTTATGCCAAACATAATTCTAGGTTCTACGAAGACTTGGGAAAATGAACATAATATTCAAAATCCTTTCTCTGAAGAATATTTAATTTCAGTATAATGGGTTAGGAGACAAACAGAATAAAAATTAGCACAAGATATGCCAGGAGACAAAACATATAAAAACAATGAAGCAGGGCAAAGTGATGGACATAAAGGTTGTTAGTAGAGGATATTATGTTTAAGCTTTTGTCCTCCAGTTTAAGTCTTTAGGTAGTTTACACAACTGTGTGTATATTTTAGGAGTACAATTTTACAACTCTTTAAAATTTATGTTACTGCGACCACCAACAACCAAATTTCTTCCACCATTCTTCACTGGACTCACTCCCCATTATACTCTCTTCTTTTCCTGTACCGGCCCCCCTCTGATAACTTCAGTTTTGTAGTCTGAGTTGGTGGGCATCTTTGTTTTGCTTCTCTGTATCTCACATATGAGAGAGATCATCGCATGATTGTCATTAAAGATCTGCTTTATTATGAAAAATAAGGATTTCTCCTTTACATGTTGACTACAAACACTTCAGAAATCAAACTTCATTTTCTAAAGGAAAGTATTTCTTTAAGAACTGGAGCTATCATGATGACCAAAATAAATCAGAGTGAGAAGAACAAGTAGCAGATGATCTCACTCATCTGCAGTGTGCAGACAAGCAAGGATGTAGACAATATCAATTGATAAACCTTGGGCAACGGATTACAGAACTGAGAGTTCCAGGTTGGGGGAGAGGAGAGGGAAACAGCGGGCTGTACTGGAAGTAACAGGAGGGTTTTGTTGTGTGTGTGTTAATGTCTCTGTCAACTCAATGTGAGCTCAGGTGGGGAGTGATGTGGTACTGGCCAGCCTGTGGGACCACTCGAGTTTGGACAATTAGTGTATGTTTGTTTGTCTTATTCTCTGTGACCAGCCTCTCTGACCAAGGCTGTGGGATCTGTTTGGCAAGATCCGTGACACTTGTCTATTAGCACACAGTCAGCAGATAATCAATATCAGAGGCCACTCCTGCATGCTAGTGTTCTGATGCTCATTCTGGAAATTCAACACTGTAGGAATTTCCCATGCTGCAAACAGACAAAGGTGCAAGGCTGCAGGCAGCTGACAAGAGGAAGGTTAGTCGGGATGCTACAGTTCCTCTCTTCAGCAGGAAACGTTCATTCAATCAACAATTGTTGGTCACCTGTGCCCTTACTCTTGCTCTGCTGCTAAGTGGCTTTCAATCCGAAAAACTTCAGAGATCCTCTGTCAATAGGCAGTGACTGACTTTTACAGTTATTAGAACTAGAGTTTAGGGAACACTGAAGAAACCTGCTTGCAAAGTCACTTCTGATGACATTATCACTAATCAGGAACAAATCATTATGCCAAGCATTACCTGGTGCAAATGATGTGCACCATGTAAAGGTCATCCATAGAGAGCAACGTGCAACAGCCATGTTCTCAACGCTGTAACGTGCAGGCCCATGAGAAAGTCTCTAAGGAGACTTTCTAAATAGTCGTCATTTCTGGTGAACAATTAGGCATCTTCACAGGTGTTTATGGGTTCTCACCTGTATTTATTCCCTATGTTCACCTACATTGAATTCCCCAACCAATTAGGACATGGAGTTTTAAATGTCTATTTTTTTTTTGTATTCTATAACTAGCATCTTAACTAAGAGCTCAAAACTCAATGACTTGGTAGTAAGTTTCGTGACTATGCTTTTGATCAATTAGTGAGTATGAGATCTAGCTTAGGTAGAAGATGAAGGAGGTGGAGCAAATGATAAAGGGAGAGATTGACAACAATTCTTGTGAGGACTTTTGCAAGTAACTGAGTTTGTAATAGTAGAGAGGGGCAAACAAAGGCAACCAACAGGTTTTCTATAGTTAGAGAAGAACCAGTACCTGGAGCTGTGCTGACTTCTTAGAAAAGATATGATCTAACAACAAAGCATGACTTCGTTTTTCATTTGTGTTACTTTTTATTTTTGGTTTACAATGCTGTTAATAATAGTTTCTCGTGGGCATAATTCTAACACTCCACGCATCACCAGATACATATCTCCCTCCCTTAAGGAACTCAGCCTCCTCCTTCTCAGCCCCATTTTAGTCCTATGGACTAGTTTCCCTGATATGTTGCCTTTTACAACAGACATGAAGGTGAGGATACACACTGTAACAAAAGCCTGCCTGACAGGAAGACAATTCTTCTAATTGGCCTCCACAGAACAGAAATTTCAAACGGTAACAGTTAAAATGAAGTCAATGGAGTAAACCTAATCAATGTGCGTGGTGTCCTGTAGGACACAGATGAAGGTCCCTCCTGAGCCATTGGAAAATAGAGAGACAGTCATGTAGAGACCTGGGAGGGGCTGCAGGAAGGACCGGCCTGAGCACTCCCAGTCTTCAGGGCTTCGGGACAGTACATTTGCAGTTTAAGTCACCCGGAGTGTGGTATTCTGCCTAATGTGTTAACATGGAAATTGCTCCGTCTAATCCATCTGATGATGCTGGGAGAAAGGCACACGAGCCTGACCTGAGGCAGGTACTGGCTGAGAGCTGGGGTCTGGGAACAGAGAGCCAGGGAGTCAGCTGCCAGCAAGTGGTCATCCCTTGAATGCAGTTTGGGCTTCTGGGCACTGTCTTCTTGTTTGTGGGGGAGCTAATGAAGAAGTCAAGCAGCTTTCAAAGCTCAATTTGGAACACAAATAGCTGGTTTATGTAATTAGCCCATGTGCAATTACACAGAATGCCATCAAGTGGCTTTTTCGTGAACCAGATTGGCACCACCTGATTCTTATAAACATAAATAGATCAAGTTGTTAAGTAACAAGTAATTAAGCAGAGCACATGATATTCTCTCCGGGCAATTCAGACTACCCACGTTTAATCTGGTTTCTGTACTATTCAGTGGAACCAGAAAGAGGTGGTGTAAAGCTTTCAAAATACTGAGTGGAAGAGGTTTGGATCAAGTTCAAAGGAATAATGAAGGGCTTTGTGGTCACCTAACTAAATCTAAACTAGAGAGTAAGTGGTAAGAATGCAGTTTTCCTCCAATGTTACTCTTCTTCAAATGAATCTGTTATTCTTAAGTTACAGCTATAATTTAAAACGACATTCACAGCAATTACTCTAATGGGTGAACCACTTTTAATCTACAAAGAACTCATACAAATTGAGAAAATATTATGACTTGCCAAAATATTTAACTTGCCAAAGGACTTAAATGTTGTGTCTTAAGGGAAATACAAACAACCATGGCATTTATGATGAAATTAAATTTCACTAGTAAAAAAATGTAGATAAGCCGTGAAGAAATGCTTTTTAGTCATTCATACTTCAGCAATTATTTAAATCCTGGTTTTGCACCCCCTTTAGTCCTTCTGGAAACCCCACTGATGACTTTATAGTAGCTCAGGAAAGATTATACCCAGAAAAGCAGAGAAGGGTGCAGTTATTCAGAGCAGGTGACCTGAGGCAGATGAAGCCAGCAAGAGGAATAGGACAGTCCAAGCCCAAGCAGGGAACACCTGGCTTTGCCACCAGCCTCTTCCCCAACAGGCAGAGCCAGAGCCGCCTCTGGAAAGAAATCAGACTTCCAGCGCCGGGGATGGGCCCAAGGGGAAAGCGCAGACTTCAGACCTTAGTTCCACCCACAGCACCACACACGCATATCAAGCTTTATGGGGAGCTCCAGGGTTCCCACTGTGTTTCTGGACACCTGGGTGAACACCATTCTTCTGGAATGTGGGTGAATGACCACGGAGGCTTCCTGTCAGAGGAAGTAAAGTCGGCTGCATCAGAGCCTAGGGGTCCTGCAGAGAAAGCCAGAGCAGGTAGAATGCAGATTCTCCAACGGGAGAACCTCTCAGTCTCTGGGAGAGCAGCCGCCTGAGCTAGCAGTCATAGCGCGTGGCTGGGCATCCGCCTCTCTGGGCGCCATGACCCTGCTCACTGCCCACTGCTCCAAGCTGTAGCTCGGCTGCTCTGTTCTCCCTCTCTCTCTCCCTCCCTCCCAGTCTCTCTCCCTTCATTTCTCTCCCTCCCTCTCCCTCTCTCCCTCCCTCTCTTTCTCCTCTCCCTCTCTCTCCCTCCCTTCTTCCTTCCCTCCTCCCTCTGTCTCCCCCTCTCTTTCCTTCCCTCCCTCTCTCCCTCCCTTCTTCTCTTTCTCTCCCTCCCTCTCTCCCCTTCTCTTTTCTTCCCTCCCTCTCTCTCTCCCTCCCTTCCTCTCTCTCCCTCTCTACCTCTCCTTCTCTCTCTCTTCCTCCCTCTCTCCCTCCCTCTCTCCCTCTCTCCCTCTCCCTCCTTCTCTCTCCTCTCTCCTTCCCTCTCATCCTCTCTCCCTCCCTCTCTCTCCTTCTCTCCCTCCCTCTCCCCCCTCTCTCTCCCTTCCTCTCTCTCCATCTCTTTCACCCTCTCTCTCCCTCCCTCTCTCCCCCTCTCTGCCTTCCCTCCCTCCCTCTCTCACTACATTATACAGACTTTCCAAGTCTCTCTCTCCCCCTCTCTCTCTCCCTCTCTCTCTCTCTCTTTGCCTCTCTCTTTGCTCCTTCCCCCTCTCTTTCCTTCTCTCCTTGTAGCTGTAGCTTTCCTGCTTTGCTGCTGAGGCAGGCAGGCAGATAGGTAAGGGCCTGCATGGCACTGGAGTTCTTGGGAAGTTATAAACCAATAATCCCAAGGCTGCATAAAGGGATTAAGACTGACCTTCATCTGGTGCCAGCAGCATCCCCTGAGGAAGCTGGACCTGTCCCTACGGAAAGGACAAACTTTAATAGAGACAAAGACTGCAAGAAGAACCTGAAGGAAATTCTCCTAAAGTCCCAAATTTCTTTATTTTATGAGAATGCCTGATCAGAAAACTGCAGGCCAAGGTAAGCACCCTAGCCTGGAACCCTGCCTAGGAGGAAGCTGCACCCCAGGTAGAGCAGCTTGGAAGAACCCCTAAAAGCCAACGTGAACAGAAGAAGCACAGGGATATGCTGCATGAGCCCACGTGCTGCCTGTGCCCATGTCTCGTGCCAAGCGCACCATGTGGCCCCGAGCACACCCCCTCTTAGATGTGTGCTCTCATACCTCGGGTCTGATGCTGGGGTATGCGCGGGCTCTCTCCTCCTGTGGAGAAGCCTGTGTTCTCTCTTGATCGTGTTTCTCTCCCTCCCTCTGTCTCTCTATCTTTCTGTCTCTGTCTCTCTTTCTCCTCCCCCTCCTTCTCCTCCTCTTTCTCAAAAACCTCCAAATAAAATCTGTTTTTACTTGGCTGCTTTTCTCCTCCTGAAACTCTTTCCTGTGAGAAGACAAGGACCCCAAAGGTCTGGGTAGGGCTGGGACTGACATTCCTTTCCTGCAGAGCAATTCCTCGCACCAATCTAAGTCCACAGTTTCCTAAAGTGACCGGGTGTTGGGGGTCAACTCCCGTGCCGGGCAGAACAAGTGGACATCAGATTCGGCTTGATGGCTCCCTAGTAGGGCTGGCATGCTGGGGCTCATGGCACATTTTATCAGCCTAGCCTTCCCAGCCAGCCCAAGAGCGGCAGAGATGGAGAGGTGGATCCAGAGAAAATGGCTGTCTCTGTTCTACTCTCTCTCTCTCTCTCTCTCTCTCTCTCTCTCTCTCTCTCTCTCTCTCTCTCTCTCTTCTCTCGGTCTCAGAGATCCTCTACCTTCTTGGTGGCCAGGGGCAGTGACAATGTGACAGCATTAAATGTTTTGGTGGCCAAAACATTTAGTGCTATCACACTGAGAGATGTGGGTCTGGTAATGTGTACTGGAGGGAAAATACTGGACCCTAAGCCAGTGAAAAGGCACAAAGGTCTTTGAAACACAAAACCTATCTCAGGAGCCTAAGAATCACAGAGCTGCAGAGGCCAGACCCAAAGCACGCCTGGATCCCAGAAAGGAGAAGCTCCACTGAGGAACAGAGGCCATGCTTAGAACAGCAAAAAAAGGTCATCAAACTCTCCCCCAGACAAGCATCCCAGAAACAAACTTTAGTGGGCAGTTGGGAAAACTCTGTGTCATCCCCTGTTGGTGGAGGGAATGGTCTGGCTACACAGGGACAGGGCAAGAATAAAAGATAATGGCTGAGACAAAATATTCCTGAGAATGGGCCCAGGACACGCACCTGGGGTCTAAAACAAATCTCAAACTTCTTAACAGCTCACCTTTCTTCCCCAGGGCCTTTATCGGCCCATCTTGCATGTCTTAAGTCCGATCGATCCAGGGCTCACCCTTGCCCGTGAAGAGAACAGAGAGAAAGTCTCTGCCTTTAGAGCAGAGGCCCAGTTCCCCGCTCTGAGAAGGGTCCTGAGGTGTGGACTTCCTCACTATTTTGCATGTTTACTTGACTCTCTCCACTCTGGAGACGCCCACAGTCTCGTAAGCACAAAACTTCCTCTCCCCTCATTTCCTAAATAAACCTATCTTACTTTATTACTCGTGTATCTTCCTGAAATTCTTCTCCAGAGGGAGACAACAGAAAGTCTGAGTCGAATTTAGGACTAATTTTTCTGGTCTGCAAAGAGCAATTCCTTGCTCCAGGCTGGGTTCCACAGATCCCTGAAAAATCAGGTGTCAGGAATTATTTTACACCTGGGAGAACCAGTGTGACTCAGGTGCTGTTTGACAACTGCTGTGAGGAGAAGGTGGGCTACCCTGTATAGTGCGGGTGCTTATGGAAGACTCCCGCTGAGTCCCAAGCTTCCCCAGGCCCTTCAAGGATAGCAGAGATGTGGAGAAGGGGAGCGGACTCCTCCAGACTGCCACCTCTCCTTCCCACTTCACATAAATCACCCACGAGAGAAGTATTCTATAAAGCTATAGTACTCAAAACTGGCTGGTAATAGAATAGACTCTCAGACTAGTAGAATTGAGAGCCCAGACTTAAACCCTCAGATGTATTAGCTGATTTATGATAAATATTCCAGGTGCATTAGCTAGCACAAGAAAAACCTCTAATGAATCATGCTGGAAAAATTGATTTTGTGTAAAAAATGATAATAGTAGACCCCATCTCACACCATATACAAATGTTAATTCTAAGTCCATCTAATACCTTGATAGCAAACTGGTATCTATAAGGTAAGCTGAGGAAAGCAGGCAGAGCTCCCCACAATACAGACTTCAGAGAAGTCTGCAATTAGACATCCCACTGATTGAATAAAAGGAATAAACAAAATAAGCAAAAGCGGAATTTCAAATGTAACTATAATCAAATTTAGCAAATAAAATTAAGCAAATGGAACCATATCTAAGTAAGGAGCTTCTGCATAGTAAGAGAAACAATGACTAAAAGCAAAATCTCTCACCCTACTGAATGGGGAAAAAGCTCTCATTTTTGGTGCTCACATTTTCCTTCCTTTACACACCTAACAAAGGACGAATATCTGAGGTATGTAAAGCACCATAAAACTCAGTATCAGGGCTGGAGTAATAGCACAGCGGGGAGGGCATTTGCCTTCCACGCGGCCGACCCAGGTTCAATTCCCATCATCCCATATGGTTCCCCGAGCACCACCAGGAGTAATCCCTGATTGCAGAGCCAGGAGTAACCCCTGAGCATCGTCAGGTGTGACCCAAAAAGCAAAAACAAACAAACAAACAAACAAACAAAACCCAAAACTAAGTATTGACGCCAAGGAAATAAACAACCCCATTTAAAAATGGTCAGGGGGCTGGAGCAATAGTACAGTGAGTAGGGTATTTGCTTTGCTTGTGGCCGACCCGGGTTTGATTCTCAGCACCCCATATGGTCCCCCAAGCACCATGAGTAACCCCAGAGCATCACTGGGTGAGACTCAAAAAGAAAAAAAAGTCAAAATGGTCAGAGGAACGTAGCAGACACCTCCTCCAGGAAGACGACAGGCCACCAGGCCTTTGAGAAAGTACTTGTCATCACTGACTCTCAGGAAATGCAAATCAAAGTAACAATGAGCTCTCACATCAGTGCAGATGGCCTATGTGAAAAATTCAGAAACAGCCAGTGCAGTGGGGACACAGTGAGAAGAGAATCCTCATTCACCACTGTTGGAACTATTATCTGGTTTATTCTTTAGGAAAAAAAATATATGAAGACTTCTCAAAAAATAAAACCTCCATATGATCCAGAAATTCCACTTCTGGGCATCTATCCTCAAAATACAAAAGCATTCATTCATAGATAGAGGTATTGATGTTCTGGAGAGAAGTACGGTGCAACAACATCTTAAATATGACATTAATATTAATTGTATTTTAAATCAGGATGCCTCAAAAATTGTTTAAAGAGACGGGGTCTCTCACCACACTTCACTCATGAGACACCTCAGTAGTCTTTTAAAAGGAGCAGAGTCCCTCACCTCACTCCACAGATAAGAATACAAGATTCCTTCTTGTGGTGGCTGGAAATTGTCATCAAAGGATCTTGAAGCCCATCTTAAAGCCCAGTCTTAGGAGGGAGCCTTTCTACTCTGTCGTAGGGGTGTGGCAAAGAGGCTTCAGGAGCAGAGAGAATGTTCATAAGATTCTGAAGCAATCATTGTCCAGTCTACACTGGGTTGTAATTGGATGGCCAGAACAGAATGTCTCCTCTCTTGGGACACCTCAAGGTCCCATCTCTCACATGTGTGATTTTTGCATATCTCATAGGAGATAAAAGCTGGGAGTATCCTCAGTGATAAATTTTTATTTTTGTATCATGAAATTACTTCATTTGGTTTCTCCTACAGCAAAGAAAATCATCATTAATGAATCTGATTTTTCAAAATCTGGTTTTCTAATTATCTTTCTTTTATATTTCCTCCACAGACACCTGAGAGTACTTATCACAAGCAAAAAGAAAAAAATTATAGCTATGTCCTAGCTATTTAAAAAATATCATTTGTCTAATTGTATTCCATATCATAGTGCCTATCAGGATTTATATCTTATCAGCTACACGACGGAGACAATTTTCTTCCATTTCTGTGATGAGACTTTCATTATTTGGGATTGCAACACAGAATTTGGGGTGTTTATTTTTAATGTGATGCAATTTCTCCTTGAAGAATTTATTTAGAATGTCCCATACTGCATTTTAAATTCTAAATTGAAAAGCAACTTCTATGCCAGAAACTATTCTGCAGACACCCAAATTGGCTATTGGCGTACAAAGGAAAATGATATAACTTTGCCAGTTAGAAAAGTGTGGGGGAAAGTCGTGCTTTTTCAGAAAGAATCCTACATAATAATTTTAATCTAAAAATAATGAGATTCATGTGATGAGTATTATGAGAAAAATATAAATAAAAATAGATTGTCTCAAATTTATTAAAAGTAATAAATGACCTCTAATTTACCAGCCAGAGATGATAACCATTTTTGTTATGTTGGTGTACTTCCTTCCAGCCTTTCTTTTATGAAATGTCTGTATTATTAATACATGAATGTTCACTGATCTCCCCCAGAAAACTGAGGTGTCTCAAATGTTGTACAATTAGTAGATCACACACAACTTCTGGTAGGCATGAGGGGGAGTGTGACACAGCAGTTTCAGTTCCTAAGAAGACTACCAGGATATGCCATATATCTACAGGTCACTTGAATGTCATCATTTATAAGTCAACTGTCCTGCTCTTCTCCTGGGTGCTGTATTTTCTGATTATTGACTAGTAAGAGCACCTTCTTCATTCCAGGCATGAGGCCACTGTCAGTGACAGTTGGTGCTGGGTATTCACAGTACTGTCTAAAAGGTTTCTGTGAACACCAATTTGGCAAAGACCCACTCACTGGCCCTAGAGTTAATTTCCTGTGGGGATCCAGTCACGATGTGTCCATTAACCCAACTCTAGGTTCACTTGCCCATGCCCAGGCCAACCCAGCTGGGGACCCTGAGCTCTCAGACCAACCCTGCAGTCCTTTCCCTGTAGAATAGTTAGCGGGTCTTTCAGGCAACCTCTGCAGACTCCTGCCAGCGGCCCAGCACCTCTCGTGTGTGGGATGCGCTGGCCAGCCCTTCGCTGAATTGCACTTGCTGCATGACCCTTCCTTCGTTCCTTCACTCCCAGCTGCCTTCAGATGTGTTCACTGAGCCAGCTTCCCAGGTACCCTTTCTGCGCAGTTATTCTTTATGTTTTGTGCCAGAGTATTACTGTAGATTCTTACTTGTATATTGAATCCTTCAAAGGTTCTTTCCACTCATGGAAAGAACTCATGGGTAGTTTGCTGCTGGAGGAATGGATACAAAACCTGGTGTTTTCTATTCTGCCATTGTGCAAGCACCCCACCTCTAAGATTTATTCTTAAAGATGTTTTGGTACTTTAAATCATTGTCCATTTTAACAAGTGACTCATCTTGATGTTGCCATCATGTTAACCTTTCTCACTAAAGTGATATTTTTCCTGGTTCTTGTTCTAATTGACTATTAAAAATCACGTTCTAGGCATCTGGGATATTCAGGTAAGAGATTCATGGTCCTATATGGACTTCACCTTGTTATAAGATTCACTTAGTTTTATGTAGAGATGGGTTTGATATGTAAGTTCAAAAGCAACAGAATGTGATTTTTATGTCCAGAGAGAGAGCAAGAGAGACAGACAGACAGACAGACAGAAATAGAGACAGAGAAGAGACAGAGAAGAGACAGAAAAACAAAGAAACAAAGCAAGAGAACAGACAGTGATAACTGAAAACAAATCCTTGGGCTCTGACAATGATCCTGGGATGGAGGGAGAGGGTGAGAAGGACCTCGGGCTACTGGTGAGGTTTGGGGCTACCGGGTGTGGTAGTCATGGTGGTGTGCCAAAATCACAAATATGAACACCAGTGTAAATTATGTTATTTCAGTAACAATTTTTAATTAGTTTTTAAAAATAAGGCCAGAGTGTCAGTACAGAGGATGGGCACATGCCTTGCACATGTGCAGCCAAGATTCAATTCCCAGCACCCCATGATGGTTCCCTGAGCCCTGTCAGGAATGACCATTGAGCCAAGGGCCAGAGTTTCTGAGCGCCACCAGGTGTGGCCCCTCAATTTTTTCAAAAAGAGGGAAAGTTTTGGTTGTGTTTAAACAGACACTCCTATTTATTTAGTCAACGACAATGGTTTAGGTTCCAGTCTCCTTTGATCTTCCTTCTTTGAGCACTCTTTCCCTCCCCTCTTTCTCTGGCGTAGGTTCTGGAAACAAAGCCTCTTAAATTTTGGTCCAAATTACCCAGGAGATAAAAAGACAAACCAAGGAACTCACTGGGGTATCAGTCAGTTCTGACATCCACTGTCTTTCCCCTTAATTGTGTTCTTTGTTGTTGTTGTTAACTTATTTGGGGGTGTTTAAGGGCATTTGGAGGTCAGACCATACAGAAAAGAATACCTGACAGTTTGTTCTGGAACCAAAACCTGCAGATTTATTTTTGATCACACATAAGAATTGATTCCAAATGTTTATCAAAAATGTTTATATCATCACTAAATCTGAATTTATTTACAGTGATTAGTCAAATGTTAATCCAACTATGACTTATATGAATTCTATATGGTGCTTATTCTCTGCTTTCTACTCCCCTGTCAATACCCACTAAACTGATTTTTTGTTTCTTTGGGGCCATAAGAGGTGAGCCTCCCATTCTGCATTTCAGGTCTCTTACCCTTCACACTGGGAGACTGAATGGGAATGATAAAGCTCGGAGGGAGGGAACAGAGAGGGGGTTTATAATATCTCCTGCCTCTACCCACATGCTAAAGACAGATATACTGAAAAATAAATTTAACCGGTGAGAAAAATATTTTCTTGGGAACCCATTTTTCTGTTCTCTTATTTCTTCATATATCTAGTAAGTATATTACTGGATGACCATTTTAAAAATTTTTATATTTTAATGAACTTGTTCACAATAATTTATTACATTCAATATTTCAACACCAAGCCCATCACCATTACACCATCCCACCATCAATATTTCGAATTTTCACCACCACCACCACCACCCAAACCTATACCCAACAGCAGGCCCTAAATTTGCATTGCTTATTATATATAATCTGCTAAAAATGATCAAAGTATCCCTTAGAAGAAAGTGTCTGAAGATTGTTGTATTTCAGTCTGGAAACATAAAGCCCCGTATAAGAGACTTACTAACATGCTGATACAGGTAGAGTCATGGTAGTGTACCAATATATTTTATATTATATATAATGCAAAGAGTTATAGTGGACTAGTCTCAGATGTCAGCCTAATAGCCTGAAGCCATAGCATTACACCTTGGTAAAAGTTTGAGATAAGAATGGAGAATTTCCTCTTGGAGTGATAGCACAGCAGGTTGGGTGTTTGCCTTGAACGCGGCTGACCCGGGTTTGATTCTCAGCATCCCATATGGTCCCCTGAGCACCGCCAGGGTGATTCCTGAGTGCAGGGCCAGGAGTAACCCCTGTGCATCGCCAGATGTGACCCAAAAAGCAAAAAAAAAAAAAATGGATAATTTCATGGAAAATGTGGGAACTTTTACTGACTATTAATCAGTCTGTCCAGTATGTGAAAATGCATGCTATTATTATAACTTTATTTCATGCAAAGCCTTGTCACCAGGTATCAACCTAGCCCTGATCTTCAGAGAGCTTTGTACACAAGTGTGAAATCCTTAATGTTTCATGATAATCTATGAGTATTTTAACCTATGTTTATATTATATCTATGTTTATATTATATATTTAACATTATATCTATGTTTTCCTAGAAATCAGAATTCTAAAATGTCTCCTGGTTAATTTCTAATGTGAAGTGGACTTTTGTCCAGCGAATATATGTTGTAAGAACTTTATTTGTGAATATCTTTAAAACTTTTTTGAATATCTATGGAACTGATGGGGCTGAAGCAATAGCACAGCAGGTAGGGCATTTGCCTTGCACATGGCCAACCTGAGTTCAATTCCCCTGTCCCTCTCAGAGAGCCCAGCAAGCTACCGAGAGTATACCCCCCACACTGGGAGCCTGGCAAGCTCCCCGTGGCGTATTCGATTTGCCAAAAGCAGTAACAAGTCTCGCAATGGAGACATTACTGGTGCCCACTCGAGCAAATCAATGAACAACAGGATGACAGTGATACAGTGATATATTAGATATATATTATATATAATATATATATTTGAAATCAGTTGCCTTCTACTTTATTTCCCGTCCAATATGGTGTTCTACTCCTGGTATATCAGTGGTGCAGAGTATGAGATGTTTCAGCCCATGCTCCAGAAATTCTAAAATTTTAAAGAGGTTGATACAGCTGGTGTTAAGTTTTTAACTGGATGGTGACTTTGGGGTCTGCACGCATCTCTGCAGCTTCTTGCTCTCCTCCAAGATTTATTTGTGCATCTCTGTATCGTGGCTGTTAATGACCTTATATGGTGCCAGAGGCAGTTTGTGGGAATTACTGCCAGGCTCCTGGAAGCACAGGGAGATGGGGGAGGTGGTCCATTCCCAACTCTCTGCAAGCCTGGAGATTTCAGTCACAAAACTCACATACCTGAGTTCTTCAGCAGATTCCCCGATGAATGTAGCTCGTCTGAGCATGTGGAGATCATCAGCCTTGAACATGGCAGTGATTGAGTGCTGGAGGTTTTTGGCTGCCAGGGCTCTGTTAGGGCAGGTGTGTCCCTCTACTCATCCTCCTCCGAGCTGCCCCAGATATGAGGTCCAACCTGGGCAGGGTCTAGAGACATGTCTTGCATGACCATTTCTTTATTCGGTAATAGCTAACTTGGTTTTCTGTGACTTACCTGCCACTAAAATACGTGTTTGTGTTATCACATTGAGAGAATGATCAACTTTAAAAAGTAAATTTGCATTTGCATGAGCAATTTTGTGTGGTTTATTTTTAATTGAACAGTTTTTTAATTATGCTGACTCCATAAAATATAATCCATTGATGAAGAAGTGGAAACAACCTTATTTTCTACCCAGAGGAGCTAATGAATCTAACAAAGTCTAATAGTTTTAACTGGTTTTGAAGTTTTTCTGTAAGTGAGAACCACATATTAACTGATAAATCTTTTCTTATGCACACAAAATATCCACAAATAAACATGAAAAAGAAACTTTAGGACAGTAGCCCTTCTCTCTCATATGCAGTGCTTTCCACAGTATGTCCTATTTCTTGTGCATCTTGGCTTTTCACCTTCTAGCTCTATGTTTTTTAAATATTTATTAGCTTTTGAACAACAACTCAGGATTTCAAAGAAGACTTTGTACAACAGTCTGGTGGCAAGTGCCTGTCTACATGTCAGAGGCCATGCCATGTTACTCACCCTTCAGATTTAACCATGTTTACAGTCAGACCTTTGCTTCCTACACATTTTTCTCGCCCACCATTAGACAAGTCCATGACAGACACTGGGAAACAAAGTAGTGATTGACCAAGATTAGCCTTGCAGAGTTTTGAATAAATGAATTAAATGAAATAATTTTATTTTAAAATAAAATGACTAAAATTTAAAACCCAAGATAAGTTATATGCTATGGGGAATGTGAAGATAATTGGGGATATTTGAAACATTTAATCATTCTCTTGATTGATTTTCTTGATCTACATTTTGCAGTTTTCACACTTCTGCAATCTAAACTATATTGAGGTGGCAGTGTGTCTGATGGCCCCCCCGGTTTGCAGAGGGAGTGGGGTATTTCAGTCTTAGGAGGAATGTGATTTCCAAGGAGCAGCGCTCCGGCTGCTGACAAGACACACTGGATCCGGGAACTCAAATCGTTCCATAAGCAATCATGCTCACTGCTGTTCAGAGCAGACCATGCAACGTGTCACTTAGATTAGTGTTCAGAGGGATGGGATGGCCCACATAGGTAACCCACATATGAGTCATGCATGTGCACTTAGAATAAAACTTGTTCCCATGGTGGTAGATGTCAGTGGGACTTGCCATCTCCAAGAGGTCTGTGAAAATAGATGTGCAACGTAATGGAAGCATCAATACTGCATGAGCTTGGAGATATTGCTGGAGAGTCAAGTTTCCAGTGACTTTCCAGTGCTATTAACGTTCATATGCAAATGATTTAGGGGGAGTTTTAATTCCTTGTCTGTGGGTAATGAGTGAACCAATTGTTTCACATGTGCAGTGAAGTGTCACATAGCCAGTCAGACCTGCTACTTATCACAGCGCCTTATGTTTAAATTTTGCAGGGTAGTTTTTAATTATTATGAGGTGGTCAAATTTAGAACAAACATGCCTTAGGAAGTAACAAATATAACCAGGAAATGATTCTCTGGCTTTCATGAATTCTGACTGATGATTTAAGACTTGTTAAATCCTATTTTGACAGCAGAGTGCCAATATAATAGCTACCATTGACACTTTATTTAGAAATTCACATCCTCCTAAAAAATTGCATAAATCCGGTTCTGCCTACATGGTGCTTGTCAGAAAAGAAATGACAAAATCACCACTGCAGTGGGAGTAACTCAGTTTCCACTCAACCAAATAGATTTTATTGACCCTCTATTCCAGTTTTTGGGGGAGTTGTTTGTTTGGGGCTATGCCCAGCAGTGCTCAGGACTTACTCCTGACTCTGCATTTAGGAATCACTCCTGGTGAAGCTTGGAGACCATAAAGTGTGCTGAGGTCAAACTCAGGTCAGCCATGTGCAAAGCAAGCACACTAACTGCTGCACTATTTGCTTCAACCCCTGACCTTCTATTCTGAGAGACATTCCTGGTGGCAGGGACAGGTGCTGAAGAAACTCCTATCCTGACTGGGTCTACTGACCCAAGAGCCAAAAAATCAAGACACTCTGGTGTTAGAACAATCGTTTTTCAAGCACAGGTCCTCAGACTTCTCTGAATACTGGTTCACGGGAAGTGCAGAAAAGGCAAAGGCCACTACAATAAGGTGGGAGCAAGAGAGGCAGAGATGTCAAGGAAGACATGAGTAGGGGCTGCTTCTAGAGAATGGACAGCCTGCACCACAAATGGAAGAATGAGCAAGGGGCCGGGAGACTCACGGAAGGAAGTGTGCTCCTGGGCTGAGAGCAGTATTGCTTTGTTAGCCTGTTGTTGGTTGGGGGTTTGGGGGTGCACCAGCTGCCCTCAGGGATCACTCCTAGCGAGTACTGGTGCTTGGTGGTGGGCTGCATGCAAGGCAAGTGCTTTAGCCACCACTGCAAATCTCTCCTGCCCGAGAGGTTTGTAAACTCAGTGGTTCTAAGCCTCTTTTGTGACTTTGGAAAGCCCCACGAGTCTGAGCGCAAATGTGGCATAGACACAGCCTGGAGGAGAACTCACAGAGGATATTCTTGGATCGTTCCGAGACATACGGTTCAGTCCCAGAGAAGATGACAGCCAGGGGGTCTCACACTGCCCAGTCGGTCTCTTATAAATAAGAATATTGGTGGCACAAGGTGTAAGCATCGTGCTGTAGCTTGAAGACTGGTGGGGGTGGGTCAGATTCTTGCCCAGAACTAGTCTGAGATCCACAGTCCAGCTAGTTTGGAGCTGGACAGAGCTTAGGTTGCAGACAGCTGCAGCGCGTGTCTGCCCTGAGCACTGTGCATTTCTTTCCCTCAGTTTATAAAGTGATCCAAGACTGGGAAATAAAAGAGAGTGAACTTTCCGTGTATTCTGGGTATCCTGTTTGAAGCCCCAGTCTGCTGGTGACCTTCAAAATGTCCTGGCCTCGTGCCCCTCTGTGACTTGCTCTTTCTCTGTGATGCAAGGCTGTTTTCTACGGCAACAGAGCTAGTCGCATATGCATGGTCTTGGATAGCAGGGCTGATCATTTTCATCAGAGGAACAATAGTGCCATGTATGCAGTTTATTACCTTATGGGATATAGATGACAGAGTGGATTCTTTTATCACTGTATCACCATATCACTGTCATCCTGCTGCTCATCAATTTGCTCAAGCGGGCACCAGTAACATCTCCATTGTGAGACTTGTTGTTACTGTTTTTGGCACATTGAATATGCCACCGGGTTCTCTCATATTCTTATAAAATATAAAAGACATATTTCACCAAGCTAACCATTGTATCTCTTAGGAAATCAATTTCAACATTTGTTTGACTGAAAGGATCTATAACTATCTTCAAATTTTCTTTTTAACCAGTAATAAACATCTCGTTTGTTTTTTCATCATTGGATGACATAAGAATTTCAACTAGGGCATCATTTTATATTTACACGAGACTTATGGGTTGGGATGCCTTGGTTTTAAATGAAGTAAGTATACCTGTCCTCTTGAAGTCAAAGAGGAAAATCAGATTCAATGCCCATTATAGCCACCCCGCCATGCACAGCAACCTCTACCTGTGTTTCTTGGTAGTTACAGCTGGAATTCAGCAGGGAGCCATTGCTGCGTCAGCATGAGCTAAAGCACCCCGGTGAGCTGACACTGCCAGGACACTTTATGAGGTCTGTGCCTGGCTCCCAGCCAAGGGAAGCCCTTTCATTTGCCAGGCTCTGCTCTGCCCCACCTGGAGTGTTCTCCCTACAAGCAAAGCAGCAGACCCCTTCTTCCTAGATCTCTCCCAGTCCTCTTAAGAGAATTTCGCTAAAAAGGTGCCAGCATTTGCATGTATTAGATGTGTGTGGATTTGTCAGTATTGCCTGATGCTGCAAGTGAACAGTGACACACTCCACATTATTCCCCAAGAGTTGCCACAGTGAAGGGCCTCGCAGACTCTCTCCCCAGCCACATCTCAGAACTTCCTCGCCAGATGAATTAGCATCTGAACATCTAACAGACCAGTTGTCCCTGTATTTTAAGCTTATATAAATGCTGCCTTACAAATACTTGCTTTAGTTCTTTCAATATTTTTGATAAAATGCATTCAAAATTGCATATTGGTGCAGTGACTTTTCCATATGCTTAGACTACACATTACTGTTCCCTTGTATTGCCAACAGACTTTCCCTCAAATTTCAAACTCAGGGGATACACTACAAGTGATTGATGTTCACATGATTCTTGTGAATAACTTGAATATTGACTTAATAGGTCATATGATGTGAATATACTAGGTTGGTGAAGATAGTTCGGGAGTTTCTAACTGGTAAGTTCACTCTCACCATCCATGTGTGAACGTCTGAGTCGCTCCACATCCTCGTGCCATCCAGATCATCTTATTAACTTGCCGTTGTTGTTGAACTAATACTTTACTTTTGAACTTCCTTCCATGAGGTGCTTCCTCTAATCCGGTTCTCTTTTGATTGTCTTGATTTTTTTAAATTTTATTTTCATAAGGTTATTTACATTAATTGGTTACATTCAACATTTCAAACACCAGTCCCACCACATTATACCTTCCCACCACCATTATTTCGAATTTTCCCACCACCATTCAAGCCTGCCTGCCAGAGGCAGGTGCTAGATAATTTATTTTCTATTGCTTATTATGAATACTAGGAGAGGTCTCCAGGAATTCTAAAACTGTAAATGGTTGAGGTCCAGAGACATCTCTGTAGAGAGCGAATCCATTTTGAGTTTCATTTGGGAGTCTCTGGATCAAGGTTCTTGATGGGCTGAGATGGCACCTGGAGGCATATTGTGGGCGTGACAGCCAGGACCCTCGGAGGGTGGGGAGAGGGGGAGGGCCAGCTCGTCTTCACTCCACCATTGGCCTGGAGCCTGAGTACCTGGGTTTTGCTTCTGGAAGCTTGTGGCCACCGGGGGTTCATCTGTAGCAGGTGGAGAGGACGCACCCTGATGGAACTGGCTCTGCATGGGGTCTGGAGAGATCTCTGCACGCTGCCGTCTTCCAGGACTCTGCTGTGTCTCGGGATCAAGGCTGTTTCTTCTTGGTTTTCATGAGTGCATCTGGCCTCCTTCCTTTTCCATTCAACTTTTCTTTTTTCTCTCATGTTCCTTTAGTGGAGAGAAATTGGTCATTTTTAATATGTTCTTTTTTTTTCTTTTGGCTAGTGAATTTCCCCTAAATTTCCTCTGTGTGTATGCTATGAAGACATTGCTTAATGGTAACTTCTAGGAATTTATTGCTTATTATTGTGTACGTGTGTATGTGTGTGTGTGTGTGTGTGTGTGTGTGTGTAATGAGAGGGGGATATACTCTACCTGGAAATTAATTTGTACATGATGGGAAATGGGATTATTTCCCCAATTGAATATGAAGTGACCCAATTTGATCTCTCTGTGTACATGCACATGTCTGTATGCCCACATGTACACATATGTGATCGTGTACATGCATATACAGGTATGCTCATGCGTGCACATTGCATGCCTGTATGTGCACATATGTAGTGATCATGTGTGCGTGGGGTGGGATGCCAACTTGCACATTAGTACCTGCTAGGCCACGCCCAGGACCAGCATTCGCTCGCGGTATGTTCTTGCTCCAGTGCTGGGGCCCAGTCTCTCCTGTTTCGGTATTTTCAGACAAGAAAATGGACACCTTGTTTCTCTTTAGAAAGTTCTCCAAGAAGAGAAAGGAGAAGACTGAGCCGGAAGTTATTCTGAACCTGGGAGACGCACGCAGGGTTGCGCGCTGCTCCTGGCTTGCCTAGAAGCGCCTGCAGAGGCACGGCGAGGTGCCGTGTCGGGAGCCCATCCGAGTGCCCGCAGCAGGCCCCAGCCCTACAGCCCCCGGCTGCTCGCCTCACCCCCGGCCCAGTGCGCCTCAGCGGAGACCTGTACCCACTTGACACTCAGCACCAGGCCTGTTTCCGCTCTTTGGTGGAGGGGGGCAGGGCCACGCCCGTGGTGCTCAGGGGGTTGCCCCTGGCTTTCTGCTCAGGCGTCACTCGGTGCCAGCGTCCAGTGGGCATGTGCAAGCCAAGAGCCCTCCCGCCGTGCTTGGCCCTGCGCTGCTGTCCTGCTGATGCCGCTGTCTGTTCTGTGTCCCCCGGCCCCCCACCGTATCCTCATGCCTCCCGCTTGCGCTTGTCCTCCCGGCCCCTCAAAGCTACCAGAAGGTGGACTCATTCCTCCTCCTGTGCAGGTCCAGAGCTGCCAGGAGCTGCGCTGCTGCGAGTGGCAGACACAAACACTGTGGGTCAGGCTGGACACAGAGAACAGAGTTCTCAGCACTCTGGAAGCAACTGGGGGCTTGAGAGACGGGAGCTCAAAAGAAACACAAACCCCGTGCCCTGCTTCTGTCCTCAGAGGCCCCTTCCTGCTGCTGTCTCTCAGAGACAAAGCCACACCCTCACCCCATATGCTCCTTGGTCTGACCTAGACACAGAGGCCATTGCTGGCCAGTCTGCCTCTGTGGGACGGGAGGCCATGACAAAAACGAGCTGAGTTATCATACCCAGGACAATGGGGAGGCAGGCTGGGAAGAGATGCTGCTCTCAGCTGTCATTCCTCATAGTCTTCCTGGAAGCCCCTGAGTGAGCGTAAAAACTCAGTTTATATTCACGCTCATCAAAATCCAGGTGCGGAACAATGATCTGGCAACCCTAGTAGGTCACAGCGGCAGTCCCTGCTTTGTGTGTGTCACTCTAGGATGACTGGGTGGATTGTGTGTGTTGATTAACAAGAACCACCATGGCCAGACCCTATGGCTAGACGACCCAAGCTTCATCCTTCAGTTCTGGCAGCAGAACAGGTGAGACCAGGGTACTGGCACAATCAGTTCCAGTTAAGTTCTTACTGCTCACAACCATTGCCTGTATCCTCGCCTGGAAGAAGGAGAAAGCTCTGAGGGCTTCCGGGCTTCCTCTTCTTGGAGGGCACTAATGTCATCACCCCAGGAGCCTCCCACTGCTTCACCTTCACACACTCTCCCATTGCGGGGTGGGGGGGGTGCTCTGGGGCCAAATCCAGATGGACAGACACATAGACTTGCAATCCGTTATATTGTGTAAGTTGCCTTACACAAGGCCAACTGGGTATCGCAATTCAATGCAGCACTTGATAAACACCTCTTACCTGGAACCCCAAAACCCTGGGAAAGTGAGGAAACCAGTGTCTTCGTCTACTTGGGCTGCCACACTGAGATCAAGGTGCTAATCACCTTGCTTTACTGGAACCACCTCTGTAAAGACTCTCTCAGGAAACACACCATTCTGAAGTAAAGACATCCTGAAGGGCTGAGGACTACCTGGCAAGAGAAAAATCTAAGTGACACAGTTTGGCCTACAAAACCCTCCTTAGCCAGCCTGGTCCTCACAAGAACTCAGGCATGCATGAAACAGTCCTTAAGCCCATTTCACACATGACAACAGGAAGGTTCTAGGGGGCCAATGCTTGGCCATGGACACAAGTACAGGCTATCTGTGGACTGCCATCAATCCCTTTGGAGTCCCCTCCCCCTCCTGGAACCAGAACAGAGGAGCACAGGAAACAAGCATCTCGCTTTCTCCCTTTCTCTTTCTCTCTTCCTCTATCTGACATAACAAGTGTAAAGCAGCAAAGACTTGTATTGTTCATTATCATTTTCCAAGTAGTTCTGCATGACATATTGTTAAAAGTCACTGTATCACTGTCATCACTGTCATCCCATTGTTCATCGATTTGCTTGAGCGGGCACCAGTAACATCTCCATTCATCCAAGCCTGAGATTTTAGCAGCATCTTCTTACTCTTTTTTCCCCAATGACTGGAGGCTCTTTCAGGGTCAGGGGAATGAGACCGTTATTGTTACTGTATTTGGCATATTGAATACGCCACAGGGAGTTCGCCAGACTCTTCCTGTGGGCGGGCAAAAGTTGGTAAAAATCAACTTTTGAAATACACATGTTTATGTCCCTGTCCTGGGTGAGCTACCAGTCACTTATTCAACTTATCCAAAACACTATCCAAAGAATTAGAATGTGAGACACACCTTAAAAAAAGAATATTTTATAACATATTTAAGCCAAATGCATCCAAAATATTGTTACTTCAACATGCAATCAATATAAAATTACTGAGCTATTTTAAATTATTTGTCACACTATGGTTTAAAACCTCGTTCGACATAGAAAATATGCCTTGGTGGTACAGCCCCATTTTCAACTGCCAACGGTGCCCGGACTGTGGGCAGCATGTGAGGAAGAGTGGTGGAGAACAGTGTCCGTCACTGTGAAAACCATGGGAAATCTCGCTGGGAAGTCTGTTTGGATTTCCATGTTTGACAGTGTGCATGCTGAGATGCTCAAGAACCCTCTGGGTATGGAGAAAAGAAATCATCTGGACACCGAAGCAACCGAGCCTGGACCCCAGGTGATCTTAAACAGCCATTTTTTTTTTATCTTATTTCTCCCTTCTAGAAATGGAATCATCCCTCCCTTAGTCCTGCAGCACTGCTGTGAAGCTCCGGTAAGGGGAAGATGGCTCGGATGGTTCTAACTGCACTATACTCACATAAGCATACAGATTCGTTTATCAGGCACACAGACTTAACCATGCATCCATGCCCTCAAACACACACACACACATGAGATCAGATTTTCTCTCTCTCTCTCTCTCACACACACACACATGCATACAAACACATACACAAGATCAGATTTTCTCTCTCTCTCTCTTACACACACATACAACGTGCAGGCACCTGCACTCACCTGTTCAATCAGTCACACACATGTTACTTTACCAGCCTGCTCTCTCACACACAATATCAGGCTCACAATAGAAAAACATGAGCACACACACACACACGCACACCAGCTTAGCACACATCACACACATGCATGTACATGCTCAACCACACACACATCTTACTAGATGCATATATATACAATTCTTGCAGATTCACATGCACATATATGCACTCTTCCACACATATGTGAAGTCACACACATACTGCCAGGCTTATATACACACATCTGAGGCAAATATCGTAAGTCTTCCATACACGCTCACACTACAGATTATGATAGGCATTGAGAATAACGGTGATCAATAACTGCATCAATAAGCAATTATAAATTCACTATTAGAATAAGTGAAAATATCAAACCTCAGCAAAGAAAAAAAAGTATGAGCAAAATTATATGAATATGTGTGTTGTTGGTTAAATTATATTCCAAAAAAATCTATGTGAAAGTATTAGCTCTCATAGTTGTGAACATGGCCTTACCTGGAAGTAGGCTCTTTGCAGATGTAAGCAAGAAAAGATGAGATTGTGCTGGTGAGAGTGGAATCTAATCATCCCATCACATACAGAATCCATGAGGAGAATAGGAGGAAGTCTTGGATGCCCCATAGCATGACACCTATGGGAAAGACAGAGGCAGCTTTTGGAAAGTTGCATCAAGGGTTCTGACATGTACCGGAGGCGGGGTGGGGGGTGGGGAGTCGGGCTTTCCGTGCATGGAGAGCTTAAGCTTCACCTTGACTTCTGTCTTTGGCCTCCAAAACACAAAACAAATCTTAAGCTACCCAGTTTGTGGCAAATTGTTGTAGTATCCTAGGAAAGTCAGACAATATACAAAGGGAAAGATGACAGTCTGGGTACTGAACACCACCAGGTGACCCAGCGCCCAAGCATCAAGCCATCCTGGGACCCTTGTAATGAACCAGTGTCCTGGCTGGTATGAGCCCCTGGGCCTCCTGAGCACTGCTTGGAAAACCACCCCCCCCACACACACACACACAAATGAAAGGAAGGGAAGGGAAGGGAGGAGGGTGGGAGTGGTGGACAGGGGAGGGGAGAGCACAGGAGTGGGGGAGGGAACTATAAGAAAATGCTTTTAGGGGCTGGAAGGATAGTACAGGAGATAGGGTACTTGCTTTGCGCATGGTCAGCCAGGGTTCAATCTCCTGCACCCCATTTGGTTTGGTGAGCCCCACCAGGAATGATCTCTCAGTGCAGAGTCATGAGTAAACTCTGAGCACTGTAGGGTGTGGCCCAAAACCAAAACCAAAAAATGCTTTAAAATTTTTTTTTCTTTTTGGGTCACACCCAGAGATGCTCAGGGGTTACTCCTGGCTTTGCACTCAGGAATTACTCCTGGTGGTGCTCAGGGGACCATATGGGATGCCGGGGATCAAACCCGGGTCGGCCGCGTCGGCCGCGTGCAAGGCGAACGCCCTACCCGCTGTGCTATCGCTACGGCCCCTTAAATTATTTTTAATAAAATTTATACTCAAAAAAGTGGTCAGGAATAAGTCACCCACTCAGGAAGTCATGAGAATTGCAGGAGGTACATTTTCTGCTGTCCACATTATTACTCTCTCTGTCTCCCTTACATTTTCTAAATAAAAATACCTCACTTCAGAGAGAATCGCAGAAGGAAGTGCAGGCTGATCTTGCCTTGTCTGAGGCACCTCTTCTGATGGCTTTTCAAACTCAGCATGGCTGCCTCCCCTCTGTCTCCCACTAGGCAAGGTGATGCAGCAGAAGTGACAAGGTGAGACCTGGAAGGGCTGAGGTCAGCAGGGGTCCAGAAACACCTTGTGGAACAGCCAAGGGCAGTAAGAACTCACTTCTCTTCACTGCAGGCAGAAGTCTGTCTGAGCTGCAGGATATTGCGCCTTCACTAAGCAGGGAAGGATGGGAGATTTGGAGAAGAGGATGGAAGAAAGCAGAGCCAAGTGCACCAGCCATCTGGAGTGGCAGCTATTCTGGTCCTGTGCTGCTGGAACAAAGCAGGGTGTCCCAGAGTCTTGGAAGAGAAAGCACTGGAGGTTCCCGATGGGAGAGGACAGAAGGCTGGGCTCTGGGCAAGGGAGCAAACGGGGGCTGGGGAAGGAAACCGGCATTTGTTGTTCACTTCCGTGGAAGTGTCATGCACCCATTAGCAAGGAGCTCCTAGCCCAGTGGGACCCACCCCTGCGAGCCCAGAGCCAGCTCCTGCCATGCAGGCAGGGTCAGCTCTTC
This sequence comes from Sorex araneus, assembly GCF_027595985.1. Taxonomy (NCBI): domain Eukaryota; kingdom Metazoa; phylum Chordata; class Mammalia; order Eulipotyphla; family Soricidae; genus Sorex; species Sorex araneus. The sequence goes on from NC_073308.1 coordinate 11,529,994, forward strand.
GTGCATCCACAGAGGGGACCACTCCAGCTTCCCCCTTTGGTGAGAAGAAGTTCAGGAGTGAGGTGGGGCAGAGTCTGGGGATATACCCAGCAGAGTTGGATAAAGTTTGGAGGATTCTTGGCTACACCAGCAGTGCTCAAATCTTCCTCATGACTTCACTCGGGGATTACTCCTGGCAGGATTTGGGGGCCCTGTGGGTGCCAGGGATCAGATCAGGGTCAGACGCATGCACAGGGAATGTCCTTCTGGTTCTGCTCTACCCCAGTGCTCAGGAATTCTTTAATAGACACAGACAATGCTGCCCTATATTTTTCAGCTTGTGGCAGTCCCATTATGCCCTCCTTGAAGACACGAGTCAGGCTCATGTCTTTATTCCTGCCACATGTCTCCAGTGTCCCTTGTATTCTGACACATGCTCACCTGCTTGATGTGAGCCCTCCTCGGCCTGGGCCCCTACACAGCCATAGCCCTCGGGCCTCTGGGAGTTGAGACCCAAAAACAGAGCCCAGGACTGTCCTTCCCATGTATCTCTGCAAAGCAAAGAGTGTTTCAAATGCTGTGACACTTTCTTCCAAAAATGACAGATTTAAATACATTTCTTTTGAAAAACAAAATGACAAGAGCAAGCACAAGTGAGAGGTTCCAAATGAATGACAGAGAAGCTCCATTTTGCTTAGAACCAACCCCCAAAAAATGTTGCTTTCTGAGATAAAATATGATATATTCTTGTTCAAACTCAGTATATCAGGATCCTCTGTGAGCTGTATTCACCACCAGGATCTCAGCATTCTACAAAGAAGTGATCATTAACGTAAAGAGAGGGGTTGTGCAGGGTGATACCATTTTGCCAAAACTCTTTAGTGCCATTTTCAAGACCATCATGTGACAACTGGAATGAGATGGAATGGGAGTGAAGATAGGCGGTCGGCAACTACATCACCTCCGCTTCGCTGATGACATCATTCTAATAACACCAAACGTTAGCCAAGCAGCACGAATGCTGATCAACTTCGACTGTGAGTGTGGAAAGATTGAACTGCAGCTGAATCTCACAAAGATAATGTTCATGAGAAACAGACTAGTTCCTGATGTTCCATTTGCTCTCAACGGAATGAACATCTCCGAATGCAGCAGTTATGTGTACCTAGGTTGAGAACTCTACATGACAAACAACCTGGCACCTGAGTTGTGCAGGAGGAAGAGAGCACCGTGGAATGCCTTCAAGAGCATCAAAGAAGTTAAGAGGACGAAGAACCTCCAGCTCTGGTCACATCTTTTTGACTCCGCCATTCTTCCTGCACTAACATACGCTTCAGAGACCTGGGCCCTATGAAAAAAGGATAAGAATGCTATTCGGGTATCCCAGAGAGGAATCAAAAGAGCTATGCTCGGAGTATCATGTTTCACTCAAGTGAGAGAAGGAATCCAGAGTTCTGACCTCTGTCAATGATTTAGAATCAGGGACACTGTCTTGTTTGCCAAGGCATCGAAAATCTGATGGGTCGGACATGTAATGCAATTTGGAGACAACCACTGAACTAGAGCTGTTACCAACAGGATTCCACAGGATGTCAAAAGAACGCCTAGCCGCCCACCTATGAGATAGTCAGACTTTGTCAAGCCCCTGAATGAATGGTTTAAGGCTCTTCGTGTTCCTAGAGCCAGCAGACGCCATTGAGCAACACTAGGATGCAACAGGGACAAATGGAGACGGTACTGGCGCCCGCCCAAGCAAATCGATAAGCAACAGGATGACAAGTGATACAAGTTATACAAGAACAATAGATTCTAAAATTTGAAAAAAATAATTGAGACAGATAATAAATTATTTAAGTAAATAATTTTTGCTTTTTTGGGGGGGGCGATGCACAGGGGTTACTCCTGGCTCTGCACTCAGGAATCACTCCTGACGGTGCTCAGGGGACCATATGGGATTCTGGGAATCGAACCCGGGTCGACCGCGTGCAAGGCAAACGCCCTACCCGCTGTGCTATCGCTCCAGCCCCTTAAATAAATAATTTATTAAGTGGACTGGAGCAATAGCACAGCAGTAGGGCATTTGCCTTACACGTGGCCAACCCGGGTTTGATTTCTCCTTCCCTCTCGAAGAGCCTGACAAGCTACTGAGAGTATCTCACCTGCACAGCAGAGCCTGGCAAGCTACCTGTGTCGTATTCGATATGCCAAAACCAGGAGCAACAAGTCTCAAGATGGAAACGTTACTGGTGTCCCCTTAAGCAAAATCGATGAGCAACAGGATGACAGTGACAGTGACAATTTATTAAGCAATTAATAATTTAAAATAATTACCTTTAAATATGGAGATAACCTCTCTTTTAGGATCAATTTGAATGATTGCAATCAAAGAGAAAATGTAAAAATAAAAGAGAAACACTTAAGCAGTAGAGACCAGAGAGTACAGCAGGTAGAGCAGGTAGAGCCTTGCCTTGCATGCCACTGACCCCAAGTTCCTCCAAGAGTAAGCCCTGACCAAAGAGCCAGGAGTAAACCCTGACACCTCCACCCTGACACCTCCAGATGTGATCCAGAGCAGAGAGGAAACAAACAAACAAAAACAGAACATTCTGAGCTGACTCTGGAGGCAGGTTCCTCCTCGGGACCTCATAGCCCTGCCTTTGATAGTTGTAAGAAGGTTCCTTCCACTCCTGGCAAGGACTTCCTGAGGAGACTGAGGTTGGAGGTGTGTGGGTCTGAGAAACACTGCACAGCTGCTCTTTCCCCAACCCAGAATGAGAGATGGGTAACCCCACCAGGGGGGACTGAGAGGGAAATAATTATCAGGCTATTTTTTTGTTTGGGGCACACACTCTATCGTGCTCAAGGCTTACTCCTGGCTTTGAGCTCAGGGACCACTCCTGGTGATGCTTGAGGAACTATATGGGGTGCTTGGGCTGGACCAAGCATTTCTAAAACAGCATGTGTTTTAGAAACTGGACAACACATCTCTGTGGTATAGGAAATTACCTCGTTAGTTGCCCAGTGGAATGAACCATCAGCAGACTTGTCCATCTGGTTATAGCATTGAAATTTTATATCAATAATTTGCAGACTTTAACCTGAGTCATGTACAGATTACATTTTAAATACAGCATGGAGATATCCTCACTGAACACATCTGAGCTCCCTCAGAGGGCTGAAGTGACCCACCCACCCCATCCTTCAAGACCAAACTACTTCCCTCCAGGAAGCAGAGGTTAGTACAAGGTACTGCCAGAAAATAAACACAGAAATAATAGAAATTTTAATGAGTCCTTCAGGTCATGTGTGGGCTAACAGGTCTAGATCACTATGATTTATAATTAGAAATGTGTGCTTGACTTTGTCCCCATTTATTTCCCGAGTGATGCGAATGGCAAGAATGCTTTTGTGAGGTTAAATGATGTGACTTTGGGCCCCACATAAAAATAATGTTTACTTGCCAGAGAACCAACCGGGAGTAGAAATCTGGGACCTTTAGCCCCACCTGCCTGCCCAGTCTCCTGAGAGAAGCAAGCAGTTGAAGTTTGAGTCAAAGTCAAAGACCAATAATTAAACCCCCACATAGTGAAGCATCCTCTACAGTCAAAAGGACAAGCTGTGAGTTGGTGAGCCGGAATATTCCGATGTGTGGTGGGGTCCTGAGAAAGTCCTTCATGAAGGATCTACCCTACATGGTTCTTTGTTTACCTGTGGTCAATGTACTGACAGCTCAGGTCAATAGTCACTGGGCAGAGCCTCAATATGCAAGGTGGTGTGAGATCCCAGATGACAGGCGGTGGGGAGAGGAGATACTCCTGGGAGAGTGGGTGAGGTCTGGTTTTACAGTAAAAGAAATATTCCTGATGGGAAAGGCACAGGGAAACATCATAAACATAAATTATAATCAAAATTTTGTTGCCACTCAAAAGCTGGGCATCCACAGATGAAGCCCCCTTTTCTATACCCAAGTGTAATGGCATCCTTTGTTAGTACCCTTTGTCAAGAATTGGTGACCTAGTGAGAAAACCAGCTTCCCTAACTCCTGGGAGCTGCTTAGTAAATCACTTGAGCTATAGGTAGGCGTCATGGGCAAGTGTGCCCTTCTGCGTCACCTGGTTTCCTTCCATTCACATGGGTGCTTCTCAGGTTCTCCTCATCCTTCTCCTGTTCATCCTGAAAAGTACCTGCCTACCTTGGGGCCTGGCAGGTTGGTGTTGATTTCACCTGTATTGTGGTCATGTGTGCTGGCAGCCCTTTTCCTTCCTGGGAGCCCATGTCTGCTCAGCCCTTCCTGGCCCTGGAGCTTGGAGCAGCTCCTGGAACAGAGCTGGCACCTCCATCCCAGAGGTAGCAAAGCAGAGAGGGGGTCATTCCTGCAGTACAGGGAGGCCAGCCCAGTGTCTACCCACAAGTAATGGGAACCCCAGCTCTGGCTGCACTTTTTGGAAAATGAATGAAAGGTAGAGTCTGTGGAAGGGAAGTGCAGGGTCTCCCCCTGTTGATGAGTTTTTTTAACTAAAGACAGAAAAGAGTCCTGGGATCCAGGAGAACCCCAGGGCACTCAGGGTATTCTCGTGGCCAGAAAGTGAGTGAGATACAGCTCATCCAGTCTGGCAATTATCTGTGCTTCTAAAAGTCAAACATACTGCAGTATGTTTCTAGTTGTGAGCAGTAGAAATAGACTCAGTAATTCAGAGATAGAATTCATCAAAGAGTACCTGCCATATTGGAGCAAAGATACAGAGAGACAGAGGAAGAGGGAGCCTGGGTCATGAGCAGAGAGGCCTCAGGAAGCTCCTAGACATGTAACTATTATGCAGCCTTGTTTGTGCAGAGCCAGTGACTCTGATCCATGGGTCTCCCTGAGTGGCCATGGCTGCCAGAATTACCTCTGTTCTAGCTAGTGGCATCTTTTTAAATAATTTGACTGAGAGATTGGTCAAGGCAGCCTATTAATGGCCTCAAGACAAACTAGTACTCAAAGCTCTGTGCAAAGTCAGGACCTTGCCCCTATGTCACATTCTCTGCTCAGCCTCCTTCGAGGCAGGATCTGTTTCCTTCCTTCTAGTAATCATCACTGAGGAAGATGGACCCAGTTTCTACACTAAACATGCGGCAGGGCAGAGCCCTCAAAGAACCCTGAGGAAGAAATTCAGTCCCCATTCACCACATACTGTGCAGAGCAAACATCAGAGACCCCAAAGAAGGACAGTCCCTTCAGTATCCAGTATCTTTTGGGCTTGAGACTCTGCAGTTAAAGAAGGAAAGAAGTCAAGGAGGAAGAGCATGGAAAGTAATGGGTGAACAGGCACCAGGGCTTAGTTATCCCAGTGATACAAGTGAGCGGTATAGCCATATACCAAAACACAGGCTCAACAAAACGAAAAACTTGAGATTTAAGTGCAACCCTGGCGGCCTCCCAAACCACGGGCCTCTATCAGGCCCATACTTATGGTTCAGGGCTCCTGGGAATGGCCCCAAGAGGCCCAGAGCTCTTGTGTGGTCACCAAATGGGGTACGATACGGGGCAGAAACTGGAAACTGGAGGAAGAGTGGAGCCCACCCTGCCACTCCCACACCCCCAAATAAAGCTGAGAGTGGCTTCTGGCCTGCAAGTAAAGGCACGCTTTCCTGCCAGTCTGTGCGTCCATGGGTAGCTGTAGTAGTACTGGGGTAGGTCCCAAGTATACGGAGAAGACAAATAGAGACCCCAGTGATCTCCCTCACTTGCTGGACTTCTGATCATGCCAGTCCTCACTGTGAAGCTGTTGTTCAAAGAATACAATTTATTTTGTTGAATATAAAAACTTCTTTCTACCAACTGTGACATATACATTTGCTACAACATCTCAGTTGTAGCAAGTGTGATTTACAGAATAAGTAGTGTGTTGTAGGGTGGAAGGTAAGATGTCTGGGATCTGGAGACATGATCAAAGCTAATGCCCCACCTTAAGAACCTATATTAGCATGCAGTAACATGTGATTCCCATCTCCCAGTATCTGATAATAAGTCACTGTGTCTTATTGCAGAAAACTTAGACTCATTTAAGTTAGAATCAGGGAGCTTTGAGAAAGAATTGACTTGCGGGGCTTTTTACAAAACTATAGAACCTAATGAGAGAATCACAGAGCAGCAAAACGGTGATGAATCAAAGCAAGTTTCGAACACCCCTGAAGCAGAGGGTTTCTGAAGCACAGCCCTCACTTCCTCTGCAAGTTTCCTCTGCAAGCCAGGACTCCCAGCAGTACCTCCAAACCATCGCTGCTGAACTCCGCATGTACCTTTCCTGTCTCAGCTCTTCTCAGCCCACTGACCCCTGAGGTTGCCCATCCTTGGGGAAGGGAGTGAAGATGCAATGCCGCCTTCACTCCCACCTTCTCCTATTTCCCCACTTTGTTTCTGCACATTATCTCCATACCACTCTTCTAAACATACGTGAAAGCATGTCATTTCTCCGCTCAGCATCCTTCAGTGCTCCCAGTTCCTGGGAGTCTAGTCTGGACTTCACGGCTGGGCTCTTGTTCCCCGTGCTGCCCCACACTCTGCTCCTGCTGGGTCGAACATGCCCAGCCCTCCCCCACTCTCCCAGCTCATAGACTGACTTCATCAGAGGCCCTGATTTCTATTTGCTCTGGAAATATGAAGCTTCATTTCATAGTCTCTATTTCTTGTCTTTACTCGTGTTTGACATCACCTACTGGCAAAGCTTTCCCACTCAGGGCAAGATGTCACACCAGCATGGCCCCATTAGGGAATGTTTGTCTTCTCACCCCATGGCCTGGCCTTCAGGTTTCTGAGGTTCTCCTTTAGTCCTGGGGCCTCATGGGGTTTGACCATGTCTTAGAGGGATCCACTGGTTCATGCAGTAGAATATTCTGGTCTGCAAAAATGATGTACATGAACAAATTGCTTTAAATTTTTGTCTTGCTTGGTAGTGGAGGTTGTCAGCCCTCGTTGATAGGTGGCACAAATGTGACAGGCCTCAAGCTCTTCCAGGAGAGTGACCATGTCAGACGTGCCTCAGTGAGTCTTGGTTGTCAGCTTTTTGGATCTCCTTGGGTTCTTCCTGCACAATTCTGCTCAAACAACCAATGCTCGTGGTAGTAAGGGCTGATGCTGAGAGGCTGGACGCTGGTGGGTAAGGGCTTCTGTCTCAGTTCTGTCAGAGAAAGATCACACTTGATCTCCAGCATCTCCTTTGGCATGTGGAGTCTTAGTGGCAATCCTCGGAGCCTTAAGGAATCTCGGGCTAACTTCCCAAAAGCTATTATTATCATTTTTAAATTGACGTTTGTGCTGTTATTTTCATTTGGGGGACACACCCAGTAGTTCTCAGGGCCTACTCCTGGCTCTTTGCTCAAGGATAAATCCTGGCAATGCTGAGGGGACTATATCAGGTACCTGGGATCAAACCTGGGTCAACCTCCTCGTGCAAGGCAAGCACCTGCTCATTGTACTATCTCTCTAGCCCCTCCCAAAAGCTATTCTTAAATTTATACGGGTGATGTAATCTTGATGTGAGGTGAGTTATTCAGAGTTTGCACTTACCTAGCCCCCTTCTTGAATCTGGGAGATAAGGGAAGGATCAGAGAAACAGCACAACAAGCAGGACACTGGCCTAGCAAGACCCAGCCTGGGTTTGGTGCCCAGCACCTCATATGGCCCCCAAGAGTGATCTCTGAGAATAGAAGAACGAATCAGCCCTGACCACTGCCAGGTGTGGCGAAAAAGTCAAATTTTTCAAAAGAAGCACTATCTGTAGGTACAGTCAGGTGTGAGAACGAAACTTGGCTGCAGTAGCCATGTTTTTGGACCTGGGTGAGCAAAAACACACAGAGAACCCTGTGACCCAAAGCATGTGATGTGGAATAAGTATCCAGAATTCTTGCCAGCAGGGCTCAGGAACAGGGGCCATAGTGGCTCCTTCCAAGTAAACTGGAGACAACGCTTCTCTTCACATACTGAAGAATCAGCTGTTTTTCCAGCACTGCCTACAACTCAGTCTTGAAAGTGTTTCTCTTTGCATCACCTTCCCCCTCTGTATATCAAGCCACCACCGTCATCCCTTACTGAAATCCTTGCAATTAACTCCATCTGGAATCCTCTCTCCACATTTGGTACCTTTGGAAGAAACTCTTGGTACTACAATAAGGTAGGGTGCTTGCCTTGCTACACAGCTGACCTAGATTCGATGCCTGACACCACATATGATCCCCCAGGCCTGCAGGGAGTGATCTCTGAGCATAGAGACAAGAGAAATCCCTGAGACCACTAGAAAAACAGAACAAAATAAAACATTAAAATTTTCAAGTCTTTATGACCACTCCATACTCAAGTTCATTTTAGTTAGGTAAATTCATACATGACATGAAAACAGAGAAGAGCAGGACTTTTGTTAAAGTGGCTAAAGTGCTTGAAGTCAGTTAAGACAAAGAAGGGACCATTATGACAATGATAGTTGGAGACAAGAAGTGAGTGCTGGAAGGACGTAAGTGATACACTGATGCCCTTTCAATGAGAAAGATAGCAACCCACCGTGCCTAGAGAAAAAGGGGAGAGTGAGAGAGAGATGTGGGAATTGTGGAAAATGTACACTAGAACATTGTATAGTTGAAACCCAATCATGAACAATTTTGTAATTGTGTGTCTCACGGTGATTCAATCTTTAAAAAATGCTTGCTTCTGTGTGTGTATGTGTATGTGTTTGTGAATAGTGGGGGAGGTGAAGGCTAGGGGGTTCCTGTAGCTGCTCTAGTGTCCTTGCACTAGACTTGTGAGTGTTGTAGATTGTAGAGACAAGATTGCAGTGAGAGAAGTGGGTCCCAAAACTTGGATTTCAGTTCAGGCATGCCTTATTCTCAGAATGAAATACAAAACATTGCCTGAAAAATTCAGAGTATTATAAAACACTTATATGCAACGAAATACAGACTATTACCTAAAAATGAAGAATATTACAATGAAATACAGCATATTAACCCCAAGATACACAATATTGCCCCCAAAATCTAATCAGATTATAAATGGATAAGCTCATGAAAGTTTGCGGGAACAGAACAGACCCAAGCAGCTTTGGAATGGAGTCCATGTACTGGAGTCCAGAAGACCCAGGCAGGGAGGAAAAAGACTCAGGTACAAGCCCCGCACCTTGGGACATGCCAGGGCCACTAAGGTGGATGTGGTGACCCCTTGAGATTTTCCCAAATGTGGGATGCTCAACTGCAGAGTTTGAGGTAATAAGGGACTGTGGGGAAAAAAGAGACATAGAGAGAATTAAAAAGCGCTGCCCTCTAACTGGAAAAGTTCTCATGAGCTATGACCTAACAAATCTAAAATCAATCTACATGTGTGTATTGAAAATGGTAAATTGAGTAACTGGATGGAGGGTGATGAGAATCAATTTTCACAGAGCCAAAAATTCAGATAGAGGCCAGAGAGATATTCCAGTGGGTAGGGCATTTGCCTTGCATGCTGCCAACCCAGGTTAGATCCAAAGACACAAAACAAAGCAAAACAAAACAGAAGTTCAGAATAAACAATAAGAGAAGATAACAATGAATGATGTGGTTCTAGAAGCAAAATTATTTACTTATGCTTACCCTCATTGGAGTCAGTTGAAAATGCACATGTGTACTTAGGTGCTTTGTATCTGTGTGTGCCTGTACAGATACATATGTGCATAAGTGTGTGTACAGACAGATGAGCACAAAAACATTTCCCAGCACCATGTACCAAGAGGAGCACTACAGAGGTTCCCTTTATTTAAAAAAATTAAAATATTGAGGCTGAAGTGACAGTACATCAGGTAGGTCACTTGCCTTGCATGCAGCTGACCTGGGTTCAATCCCCAGTACCCAATATGGCCTCCCAAGCTTGCTGGGGATAAGTTCTGAGCACAGAGCCAGGAGTAGCCCCTAAGTATAGCCAGATGTGGCCAAAAAACTTTTAAAAATTAATTAAAAAATTAAAATATCAAGACAGAGAGAAAGTTGATTGGCAAGTGAGAAAGGCTTGAATACAGGCCTGCTTCTCTGCCATCCCACACAGCTAGTTTCCAAAGCTGACTCAGCTGTGAGCATGTGTTGCCCAAAACCCAAAAGAAAACAATAAAATATTCACAAAAAGAAACACATGTAATTTTGCTTTTCTTGGTATTGAGGCTCCTAATGAAATGACTTCCTAGTAAACAATTTCCTTTATAAAAGAAAATCACTGAATCACTGTTTCACTGTCATCCTGTTGTTCATCCATTATCTCGGGCAGGCACCAGTAACATCTTCATTTGTCCCTGTCAAGTGCTAGTGTAGCCCGATGGCATCTGCTCACTCCAGGAACACAAAGAGCGTGTTGTTGTTACTGTTTTGGGCATGTCAAATACGTCACGGGTAGCTTGCCAGGCTCTGCCATACAGGGAAAAATAAATTTTAAAAAATAAAAATAAGGAGGTCGCATGGCCAAAAATGCGGCCGCATGCTCCAGGAAAAATTGTGTCACTCCATTTTTCCTCTATGATTTATAAGTTTAACTTTTCCCTCAGGGTAAAATATATTTTTAATCAATAGTTTATTTTTAATTAGCGAGTCAACGTGAGGGTACAGTTACAGATTTATACATTTTTGTGCTCATGTTTCTCCCTTACAAAGTTTGATAACCCATCCCTTCACCAGTGCCCATTCTCCACCACCAGTAAACCAACATCCCTTCCAATATTTTAGCCACCTGGCATTTATATATCCAATGGAATTAGACAAAAAAATTTAGAGCAAATTTCTGAAAGACTGAAACATAAGGATTTCATGTTCTGTGTAGTCTTCTAAAAATATCTAAATGAATTTTTTTGTGAAACCCAATAAGAAATGTTTTAAACTCTCATTATTATATACATGCTGTAACATCAGCAGTCTGTATAAAAATTCTGAGGAAGGGGCTGGAGAGCTAGTACAGCTGGTAAAGCACTTGCCTTATACATGGACAACCTGGATTCTATCTCCAGCACCATATGTGATCCCATGAGCTCTGCCAGGAGTGACCCCTGAGCACAGAGCCAGGAGTAAGCCTTGAGTACTACTGGGTATCACTGTATTACTGTCATCCCATTGTTTGTCGATTTACTCTAGCGGATACCAGTAATGTCTCTGTTACACTCAGCCCTGAGATTTTATCAGCCTATCCTTACTCGTCTTTCCCAATGATTGGAGGCTCTTTCAGGGTCAGGAGAATGAGACCTATCCTTACTGTTTTTGGCATATTGAATACGCCACAGGTAGCTTGCCAGGCTCTGCCATGCGGGCGGGATACTCTTGGTAGCTTGCCGGGCTCTCTGAGAGGTATGTACATATCTGTTGCTGTATTTTGGATATGAATACACTACCGGGAGCTTGCCAGGCTCTCCTGAGCGGGCAATGGACTCTCTCTAGCTTGTCAGGTTCTCCGAGAGGGAGAACTAGGCTATAAGATGTTCTGGGAGCTTGGTTTTAGAGTCTCTGGATGTTGGCTGTTGATGGAATTACACGGCACTGGGGGCAGTTTCTGGTTGTGACCACCTAGCTACTGGAAAATGGGGGATCTGGATGGAAGAGGTCCAGTCCCGATCTGAGCAGCCTTGGTATCCGAGCATACCACTGGGTATGGCCCAATAAACAAAAACAAAACAAAACAAAAGTTCTGAGGAAATCTTATTGCAGAAAAGTTCAAAAGTGGCCAACAGGTTAAAAGGCTTCCCTCAAAACTTAATCGTAAAGTAAACATAAAGACAGTGGTGGAGTGTCTTGGTACCCAAGATGATGATTGGTGACGGTGAAGGTGCATACACCAAAAATGATGTCACCAATATAGTCATGCTACCTAAACTGCAATAAAAACTAAAATGTTCTTTAAAACCCTCAACAAAGTATTTCAAAGTCTTTCCTTGAGTGACTCAAAATTCTATTCAATATGTTTTTGTGAAAAAAAAATAAAAACAGTTTTTGTGGTCAAATTAGTTTCCAAGATATTGCCTACTCTCTTGGAGATGTTCAATGTTATCTTAGATAACTAAAGGCTCAGAAGATTTCTGTGGTAAAAAGACTTGATTAGGAGAACCGGAGCGGCCACACACAAGAAACGGCTCCTCTGCTCCTTAAAGACTATGATCCTGGAGGGCTACTTATCACTTGGCACCCAGCGACTTGGTACAGAAATGCATCTAGACAGTGAACTGAGCTACAACCCCAGGCCGCCGGGGGAGGGGAAAGGTTTTTCTCTCTCGGCCTTGTTTTTCGGTGACTTCTGGCAGAAATCTCTCTGGACCTAATTACTACAATATCAGAAATCCATATATAGCTCATATATTCTTCACTCTCAGCAATGAAAAACAAATGATCAAATGATGCCTTTTCAGCAGGTTTGATTGTTGGGGGAAAATTCTAAATAATAATAGTGAGCCCTCTGTTGAAATATTGAATGTACTCAAAGTATAGAGAGAGTAAAGTGAAGATCATTAGCCACTCAGGTGGGGGGTGTATGGGAGGAGGTATATCGGGGTTCTTGGTGGTGGAACATGTGCACTGGTGAAGGGATGGGGGTTTGATCATTATATGACTGAGACTTAAACCTGAAAGTTTTGTAACTTTTTTCATGGTGATTCAATAAAATAAAAGTTCAAAAAAAAGTTGTGTCACTCTTTTCTGGGAGCTTTGTATCTGGATCTTGGCCATTGATAAGATTACATGATATTTATAAAGAATATAAAATTTTTAACTTTGTTTTGTTTTGGGGTCACATTATGCTCAGGGCTTACTCCTGGCTCTGTGCTCAGGGATCCTGGTGGTTCAGGGTGTTGGGGATCAAATCCAGGTCAGCCACCAGCAAGGCAAGCCCCCTGCCCACCAACTTATCTCCCCATCCCCATAAATAAGAAATTTTTTAATGAAGGAAAAACCCTTATTCAAGTTGTTAGCATTTTTTAACATAAATGAAGATCTTAACTCCAAAACGCTAAAGTGTTTCTTCTCCACATGCCTCCTTTCTTTCCTTTGTCTTTTTCTATTGATTTCTCCTCATGACTTCCTTAACCCATATTAGTTCTTGGTTTGCTGTTGCCAATTCTGGTCTCAGCCTGAAGTCATCGGAAAGCTATCTCAGGTCTACAGTCTGACAAATAGAGAAACAAGAAGGATGGTTAGTTTGGCCTCTTAAATTCAGGCACTTCTTTATTTTATTTAAATCCTCTTCAGAACTCCTGAATTAACAGCTTATCTTTTTTAATTTGTAAATAACCTTTAGTGTCAAGCTCTTAATTTTTTAACAAATAAATGAGGTTAGACACAGCGGTGCCTGAAGTAGTTACTACCTGATGATTGTGGTGAAGTGTTTTTCTGAATACTTCCAAATTTCTAGCCAGAAAGTGGATGGTTTTATTTGCATGATTCCTAAAGGCAAACTGCATTTGACAGTGGACTTCAGACAATGTGGATCACAGACTGTTCTTCAGCATGTTCACAGACTCTAATGTAATTTGGAAATAGATAAACCTGATGAACATTAGTCTGGAAGCTCTATTCTCAATTTTTTGAGAAGTCTCCAAACCATTCCCCAAAAGGCAAAAGTCTCACCAGCAGTAGCATTTTTTGCCACTAGCCCTCCAGCACTTACTATTTCTAGACTTTAATATGGATGATTCTTACCAAGGTGAGCTGGTATCTTATGTCATTTTGATTAGATTTTTCTGATAATCAGTGATGTATAGGCCATCTTTATGTCATTTTTGGGAAATTCATTTCTCTCCCCATTTTTGGATGGGGTTGATAGTTGTGTTGAGCTTTGAGCATGTTTTATACATCTTGGATATTAGCCTTTTATCTATTTTGGGTCAGCCCAGGGGGCTAAGGGCAAAAGAACATCTTGACACCTGCATATGCAGCTTGTGAAACTGGGATTTCTTTTTTTTTTAGAGCATTACAAAGCCGTTCATGATTGAATTTCAGTCATACAGTATTCCAGCACCCATCCTTCCACCAGCTACATTTCCCAAAACCAGTATCCCCAGGTCCCCTCCCATCACTCCCACCCTCCTGAACCGGGATTTCTGATCTTGAACCGGGATTTCTGATCTCTGCCACTTTCCTGGACCTTGCACCAAAGCCCTTGTCTGACAGCAATGGACTCTGGGCTATCCTGCCCTTGTTCTTGTATGATCTAGTCATGCATTCTTCCCCTCCTCAGGCCTCCTTTACTTTATTATAACCCCCCCAAGGCATGTTGGGCTCACCCTCAATGCCTCCTCTGAAGGCCTGCCAGCCTCCCCCTGAAGGACCCAGTGAGCCTGTCTCAGCCTCATTCTCCTCTCGGCCTCTACTTTGCCTTCCGCAAACCCATCCCCAAACGTTCAATCTGATGTGCAATATTTTCTCTCCATAAATGAAGAGAAAATGTTTTTTACTTTGGACCTCATTTCTTCCTCAGTGTAAAAGCTTTTTAATTTGGCATCACCCCAATTTGTTTATTCGTGCTTTTGTTTTCCTTAACAATGTGTCATCTTAGTAAAGATTTCTCTGAGGTTGAGTCCTTCCTATATTTTCCTCATTTTTTTTCTAGAAATGGATTTGATATCAAGTTCTTTCCCTCCCCCACCCCAGTTTTTGGGCCACCCTCAGATATGCTCAGGGTTGATGCCTGGCTCTATGCATGAAGATCACTCCTGTTGGACTTGGGGGCTGTATGGTTCCAAAGATTAAACCTAGATTGGGTGCACACAAGGCAAGTGCCCTACCCACTGTCCAATTTGTCTCGCCTGATATCAAGGTTGTTTTAGCCATTTTAAGTAGCTTTTATAAATGGCTTGAGGAGAAGTTTCTAGTTGATTTGTTTTACCTTTGCATGTGGCCCGTTGAGAAGCAGGCTGCAGGGTGGGAGGGAGCCTGGGGGCACAGGTGATGGAACATGGATGCCTAAAACTCAACTATGAATTTCTTTGTAAATAAGGGTGCTTTAATACAAATTTTTATAAAAATTTATTCCTAGATATTTGAGCTTTCGTTAATTTTTGGAGGTCTGGGGGCTGTTCCCAGTGGTACTCAGAGCACCCACCCCCTTGGCTCTGGGCTCTGTAATCACTCCTGGTGGAACTCAGGGGATCACATGCAGTGCTGGGCTAGAACCTGGGTCAGACTCATGCAATACAAGCCTCCTGCCCACTGTCTAATCTCCCCACCCCTAAAGGGGTTTGTTTTGGTTTGTTTGTTTGTTTTTGCTTTTTAAAGAACCTTCTTTAATGCATATTCAAACCTTTGTTTCAAGACTGTGAAGTTCCTAAATTGCTGCTTGTCTATGAAATTTTGTATCATTCCAAATTTTGGATAATTTACCTGGATATAGAATTTTGATGATGCACTGATTTTATTCAGCTTTTTTACTATATTCCCCATTCTCTTTGGCTTGTAGTTTCATTTGAAAGATCTTTTGTGAATCTTACAGAATTTTGCTTGTATGTGATTTCCTTCCTTGATCTTGTTCTGTTTGATCTTCAGCTTCTGTCATTCTGACTACAATGTGTCTCAGAATTTTTTTTAAAAATTTGGATCCCTCTTGGTTGGAATCCTTTGGGCCTTTTGATTCTGGGTGCATGGACTCTTCAACTCTGGGAAAATCTCATTTATGACTTCTTGAAGTGCTGTTCCTCGGGAACAGAAACCCTAATGGTGCTTATATTATCCTCTTGAACTCTCACCTAGTTCTTGAGTGTGCTGTTCATTTCTTTTCAGCCATTTTCCATCTTCTGTTGGTTTCTAGAGGTTTCCTGCTCACTAACTTTTTCCATTACCTCTTGTTTGTTACCCTGTTGTTAAAGCCTTCCCCTCCACTGAGTTTTTCTATTTCACCTATCATACTCTTCGTAACTGTCACTTCAGACTGTAGCTTCCTCATATCTGCTCCTGTGCTTTACTGTACCCTTGTTACTTTGAGCTCATTGAACATCCAAATCATAGTGTCCCTTAAGTCTGTATCTAAGTGGCTATAGAGCTGGTAGACTGGAAGAGTCCTCAAGGCTATTATCTTCCCGCCTTGAGCTTGGTGGGCTTTTGTGCAGCTTCCACCCATGTGTCTGCTGTTCTCAAGGGTGGATCTTCCTAATCAACTCCCATGAGAGTGTTCTTAGTGATTCAGCTCCTTGAGGCAGGGAGGTTACTCCAGGATTGTGGACTTCCATTGGAATATAGGTATCTTCAGTGTAAAGTTGACATAGAAGTCTTGTGTGGTCCAGTGTTTAGGTGGAGGAGGGGGAAGGAAAGACGCCATTCCTCTACCTTTGGAACTTTGTTGATCGGCTGGGCTGAGAGACTGCAGACGGGCAGGAAGCAGAGCTCCCCTGGGGTTGGTTGGTTTTTCAACACGATCATAAACAGAATCACTTTTTGTTTCTTTCTCTTCAATGTCATCATTAACATATAAGAATGTAATTGAAGGGACCCTCTGCGCCTAAAGACTTTGATTCCAGAGACCTTCTAACACATTTTGCATCCAGTGCAGCTTCTTACAGCAATGCACTGGGACTGTGAGCTGGGCTACAACTCCGAGCTGCCCGGGGATGGATCTTTCCTCTCCACCCTGTTTTTCTGCATGGAAAATGGCGGTGGCAGCAATATCCACGTGGTGAAAGCCACCTTCTAAGACTCCTAACCCAGAGGTATACGGTTTTTACACTTTGGGGCTCCTAGGTAATCATGGGAAGTTGGTGTAACTGGCACACCCTCGGCCAGGTAAATCTGGAGCTGCTGAGAGCGAAACGAACCCTCTGAGCCTAAAGACTTTGATTCCAGAGAACTTCTAACACATTTGGCATCCAGCGCAGCCTCTTACAGCAATGCACTGGGACTGTGAGATGGGCTATGCAATTTCTGGCAGAATTTTACCTGGGCTTTATACAGAAATCCAAAACCGCGCGGCCGCAGCTTAACATCTCTTAATTGTCAGCAATGTGAAACAGTTCCTTTTTAGCAGGTATGACTTTGGGGGGAAACTCCAAATAATAACAGTGAGTTTTTTTTTTTTGTTGAAATATTGAAGGTAATCAAAGTAGCAGCCATTTCTCTAGACTGAACTAAGCAACTGCCCCACGCCAGCCGAGAAGAGGAAATATCCCTCTTTCCCGGTTGTTTCCCATTTTCGGGGAGAAACGCGGCGTGGCATCCACCATACTATGAGGCGCGGGAAGGGGGATGAAGCGGGGGGTGGGGGAAAGAAAAGGAAAAAAAAGAATTATGTACTTGGAGCAGTGGGGCTACATATCTCCTCATTCTCAGCAATGGAAAACTAATTATCAAATGCTTCCTTGGTAGTAGGGCTGTCCTTCTTGGGGGGAAACTCCAACAACAATAGTGAGTTTTGTGTTGAAATATGGAATGTAATCAAGGTAAAGAGAAAATGAAGTGAAATTCATCAGTTATGCAGTTGGGGGTGGGGGGACGGGAGCGGGAGGTATACTGGGGTTTTTGGTAGTGGAATATGGGCACGGGTGAAGGGATGGGTGTTTGAATGTTGTATAACTGAGACATAAGCCTGAGAACTTTGTAAATTTCCACATGGTGATTCAGTAAAAAAAATACAATTGAAAATGTTTAATAAATAAGAATTCAATTGATTTGATATTGGTATTTGATACTGATACTGTGGCCTGCTACAAGTTTACTATTTCTATTGGGTTTTTTTTTTTAGTGAAGTCCTTTAGGGTTCTCTATGCACAATATATCAATATCTGTAAATAGTAGTAGTTTGATATATTTTTAACTAATCTTATTCTCTCTCTTGCCTAATTGCCCTGGCAAGAACTTTCAATACTCTGGGGGCTGGAGTTATAGCACAGCGGTAGGGCGTTTGCCTTGCACGCGGCCGACCCGGGTTCGATTCCCAGTATCCCATACGGTACCCTGAGCATCACCAAGAGTAATTCCTGAGTGCATAGCCAGGAGTAACCCCTGTGCATCGCCGGGTGTGACCCAAAAAGAAAAGAAAAAAAAAGAACTTTCAATACTCTGTTAAACAATAAAGGTGAAAGTGCATTCGTTTGTGGCTGACTTTAGAACAAAGTCATTTTTTCCCTTTAAGGATGATGTTAGCTGTCTGTTTATTGTACATGGTACTTACAATGTGTGTATCTTAAATTCCTCCAATCTCAGTTTTGTTGAGGGTTTTCATATTGAATGGGTTTTGGATCTTGTCATTTGTTCTCTGCATCTATGGAGATGACTATATGGATTTTGTCCTTTTATTAATGTGGTGTATCACATTAATTGATTTGCATATATTGGACCACACTTTGTGATGAATTATTTTTTTCTACTATGGGATTTTTATTGTTGTCTACATAATACTTGGGATAGAAAAATTGAGATCACATCACCTTTCCTATTGATGCAGACTGATGACTGCATCATCATCAGAGGGGGCTCCATTAATGTGTATTTGGATAAACACTGTATCTGGAACCCAAACCAGCATGAAAAACCAAAAGCCTTTGAAATAAAGAACCAATCTCAGGAACCTGGAAGACTTCTGAGATGCAGAATATTAGGCCCAGAGAATTTTCTACATCCATTGAGAGGAACAGCTCCAGTACTGGAACAAAGGCCATGCTAAGAATATCAGAGAAGACCATCCACATCTCTAAGGTCTCCTCTTCACACCATCTAAGCAACAAACTCTGAGCAGAGGCAAGAAGCAGTTTGGAAAGAACCTTGTGATGAGTTATTAAGCTACCAATCAAAGTGACTAGTTAAAGACTATGTAGCAATTAACAAAGACACTTATGATGCAAGTGTCTTTGTTTGCACACCCAGGGATAAAGGATGGACAAAAAATGGGGCACAAAGCTAGTACATGAGGTTTATCAAATGAGGTATCTGTTATACTATTGGTTATTCAATAAGATAATTTTTAAAATTTATTTTATAAAGTAGTTCACAATGGCTGGAGCAATAGCACAGCCGGTAGGGCGTTTGCCTTGCATGCGGCTGACCCAGGTTCGATTCCTCTGTCCCTCTCGGAGAGCCCGGCAAGCTACCGAGAGAATCCCGCCCGTACAGCAGAGCCTGACAACCTGCCCATGGTGTATTCAATATGCCAAAAACAGTAACAACAAGTCTCACAATGGAGATGTTACTGGTGTTCGCTCGAGCAAATCGATAAACGGGATGACAGTGCTACAGTGCTACAGTTCACAATATTTGATTACATTTAATATTTGAACACCAACCCTACCACCATTACACCTTCCCATAACCATATTTCAGATATTTCCATCCTGAGCCTCAAGCCCTTCCCCAAAGCAGAACCAAAATAATTTATTTTTTATTGTTTGTTATGAAAAAAACGCTGAAAATGCTACAGTGGAGCATTTAAAAGAAAGAGTATGAAGACTGTTGTATTTCACCCAACTCCATCTCTTCTATAAGAGATCACTAACAAGTTGTTAAATGTTGAGCCTTGTGTGCATGTGTGCATATACATATAGCACTGTCATCCCGTTGTTCATCAATTTACTTGAGCAGGCACCAGTAATGTCTCTATTACAATCAGACCTGAGATTTTAGCAGCCTCTCCTTAGTCATCTTTCCCAACAATTGGAGGATTTTTCAGATTCAGGGGAATGAGACCTATCTTTACTGTTTTTGGCATATCAAATACACCACGGGTAGCTTGCCAGGCTCTGCCATGTGGGTAATTGACTCTTGTAGCTTGTCAGGTTCCCAAAGACAAAGAACTAGGTTATTAGATTCAGGGAGCTTGGTTTTATAGGCTCTGGATGTTGGCCGTTGATGGGATTACACAGCACTGGGAGCAGTTTCTGGGTGTGACTGCCTAGCTACTAGAAAATGGGGGATATGGGTGGAAGAGGCCCAGTCCCGATCTGAGCAGCTTTGGAGATCTCACCCCCGGGTCCTGCACACCTGGGTTCCTCTGCCAGTTCCTTCATGCATGAGGCTCGTTTGAACTTGTGGAGAGGAGCCTTGAGCATGGCTATATATATACATCTATATAAGTATATATATGCATATATTTATATATGAATATATAATATGAATTATAATATATTTATATATTATAAAATTATAAGATAAGATAATTATAATTACATTATGTTATTAATATAATGTTATGACATGATTGTATGTATTATATTCTATATTATAATGTATTATATATTTATGTGTATTATATATATAAATATACATGTATTTGTATTTATTTATCATGTATATATAAAATATTTTATATGAATATATACAAAATATACATTTCCCTCTAAGATTGGTTGTCTCCTACTTTGAACCCCATTAAATGTGATCCAGTGCTCTTGGAGTATGGGTGGTATGTGGTATGAGTCTAGGAATTGGTTCACTCGTGGGTGAGGCACGGCCCGAGTGTGTGGGGTGCGGCCATGAGCATGGCAGCGGTTGAGTTCTGGACGTTTTCAGCTGCCAGAGCTGGGTCCCTTGGAGCAAGACAAGGTCTCACCTGCCCCCTCCATGGTGGCAGCTGCCACCGTACTCATGGCCACTCTCCATGCGCTTGGGTCGAGTCTCATTAGATAAATTTTTTAAGTCTGAAATAACTTAACTTTGGGTGGGAGGGGTGAAATGGAATCTTACTAGGGCCTTATGTGGCCTATCCCATTTCAATTCCTGGCACCATGTGGTACCCCAGGCATTGTTGCATATAGCCCTGGAGGCACCCAAGAACCACCAGATTGGCACTGAAGACCTCTCAGCTGGGATTTCCCCAGGTAACCCCTGGCACCACAGGGCCCAAGCAGCAATGCAAGTTCATCCCTCCCCAAGAGGGAGGGAACCACTGACCCACTGGGCCAACAATCGCCATAAGGGGCCCCTGGAGTCCTGCTTAGGAGGTCCCCCAAAATGAAATAACAGATTCCTGATGGAGTGACTTTATCTAGTTGCAATCATCCACTGACACCAGGAGGATACGAGCTACACACATCAATACCATACTTAGGCCATGCAAATTGAAGAGAAACCTCTGGATTTTCATGCTGTGCTACGTTTATTAAAAATTATTCAACTTTATTGACAATAAAAAATAATGGTCCATTAAACATTCTGTTTCATTATTTGCAATGGTGATTTCATTAAATAGTAGCCATTCCAAAGCTGTGTAGTGTGAAATTTAATTTGTTGGTTAGTTAATTGGAAGAATGTAGCAACTTCATTCTACTTAGAGATTATGGCATTTGAGATTGAAATTAGTGATCTATAAAATTACTCGCAGCATAGTAAAGTCAAAACAAGAGGACAAGTACACTTATCAACTTTTAGAAACCAGCAAGAACAAACTATGATGTAATGCTGCTTAAGTAGAGAATTAACATACATATTCATTAGCGGGTATTTTTGCTTTTGACAGAATGTGAGTTTGTAGTGCATATTCCCAAAGACAACCAATGCTCTTATTTAAGAGCACATTCTGCTGAAATATATCTTTTCTATTAGCTCATTACATACCTTCCAGTTAAAAATTATGACAATAAACATCCTATAATAAGGTTATTTTGAAATAGTTGACTTCACCTCCATATGATTGACCTCCACTGATGAGCCCACAAATTAGCAATTCTAGTGAGATGGGACTTCACCTGTGAATCAGCAAGGATTACAAGCCTGAATTATCTCAATAACAAGGATTGGAATGTTTTCTTTCAATTTTCCCATAGTTTTTCATTGAATATGCCTTTGTTCATTAAAATAAAAAAATAAATAAATGAATAAATCACAAAATTGTTGAAAACACAGTCATAAACTGCCTCCCAGAGGCATGTGGTCAGGGCAGGAGCATATGTCCCTCAAGGGGCCAGGGACAGAGGCCACACAGCCAAAGCCACAAGGTGCCATCAGTGAGTGAGGACTGCCATGGCTTATCACAAAATCCAAACTTTTGTAAAACATCACCTAGAAATTCTCTGTGACAGCCAGCAAATATGTCCCTTTTTCCAGCCTTGGCTCACATCTTTGCTGCTGACCTCATTATCTATTCATTTCCTCTCCCCATGTTTTGATGGCCTTTTGGTTGTTGAGATTTGAGAGTACTTGATACATCTTTTGTCTGCTGTGTGATGCAAGAATAGTTTCTCAATTGATGAGATATCTCTTTATTTTAGGCCCTGTTTCTTTCACAGTGAAAAGCTTTTTCTATACAATTCCACTTTTTCATTTCTTCTTTTGTTTTCTTTAGCAATGGAGTTTTCTCATTATATACTTCTTTGAGGTTCAGATCCTGTAGAATATTGTCCATGTTTTCCATATTTCCATATTTCCTCACTAACTATGCAATATATTTTATAGAAACAGGTTTGTGGGGAGTAATTTTTTATTCAATCACAATGAGATACACATTTACAAAATTGTTTATTTTGTTTTTCAGTGATTTTTGTTCAGGAACAATGAACAATTATGAACAATCATAAACATGATTTTTGTTCATAGTTTCAGGCATATAATGTTCTAATATCCATTCCTTCACCAGTGTACATTTCCCACCACCAATTTCCACCACCAATGTCCCTGCCCCCCACAGCCCATAAAAGAGATTTTTCTTTCTTTCTCTCTCTCTCTCTTTCTTTCTTCCTATCTTTCTTTCTTTCTTTCTTTCTTTCTTTCTTTCTTTCTCTCTTTCTTTCTTTTTCCTTTCTTTCCTTCTTCTTTTATTTTTTCTTTCTTTCCTTCTTTCTTTCTTGCTCTCTCTCTTTCCTTAATGGGCATTATGATTTGCAATACGGATATTGAAAGGTTATCGAGAAAGATCTTTCCCCTCCTCGGCCAGCGTGGGACTATGGCTTAGTTAAGTCTAGAGACATTGCTGGAATCAGTTGCTGGTACCAAAAGTAGTCTAGCTGGCCTCCAGATCATGGTTGATCAGCAGCAGAGCTGCTTTGTGTGGCCACCCAGGTCGCATCTCGATGGAGCACACACCGGTATCGCCCCGGCCCCTTGAAAGGTTATCATTTATATCCCTTTACCTACTTTAAACACTCAGTTCTTGTCCAGAGTGATAATTTCTAGCTATTATTGTCATACTGGCCCCTTCTCTACCCTAACCGTGCCTTGCCCCCAACACACACTTGTGTCAAGCTTCCAACCTAGAAATAGATTTGATGTTCAAATCTTTCATTCATTTTGAATTAATTTTTGTGAATGGTGTGAGGTAATGAACTATTGTTTGGTCAGTATTTGGAAGCTTCCTTAAAAAGTAATAACAGGGGGCTGGAGCAATAGCATAGTGTGTAGGGCATTTGCCTTGCACCCGGCCGACCCAGGTTTGATGCCCAGCATCCCATATGATCCCTTAAGCATCGCCAGGGGTACTTCCTGAGTGCATAGCCAGGAGTAAACCCTGTGCATTGCCGGATGTGACCGAAAAGCCAAAAAAAAAAAAATTAAGAACAGGCGGAAGCAGAGCAATAATTTAGCGGGTAGGGCATTAGACTTGCATTCAGAAGACCCGGGTTCTATCCCCAGCATTCCATATGGTCTCCTCCCAACACTGTCAGGAGTAATTCCCGAGTGCATGAGCCAGGAGAGTAACCCCTAAGCATCGCTGGGTGTGACAAAAAATGGAAAAAAAAATTAAGAACAGAGCTTCCCTTTGACCTTAGGGTCCCACTTCTGGGCATATACTCAAGTATCTCACCTGACTCACTATGTCCATTGCAGCATTATTTACAATATGTAAGATCGGAAAATAACCCGTGTTCAACAACAGGTGGGGAGAAATATGAGTGGATAAAGATGAGTGAATAAAGAAATCGTGGCATATATACATAATAGAACATTACCCATATCTGAGGAAAATAACATCATGCATTTTGCTGAAACCTGAATGGTACTGGATGAAGTCATGCTAAGTGAAGTGAGTCTGAGAGGGAAAAAAAGATAAGCACTACATGATCTGGCTCATCTGTAAATTATAAGGAATTAAACAGGACATGAGACAATTCCCAGTGGAAAAGGGCCTGAGAGACAGACAACAGAACAGTGCTCTGAGGTGCTGCGGGGGCGGGGAGGGGGTGCTGGAGGACTGTGGGATAAAGTGCAGGGTCTGAGCACCTTCATGATCAGCGTGATGTAGCTGCACTGCAGGTATAAAAATTAATATTCAAGAGACTCACAAGTGAATCTCGGAACTGAGCAGCTTGCTGCAGGGATGGCTCCCGACCAAGTGCAGGGCTGATTTCACCAGGGCACCTCAGATGGGAACAGGTCTCCTCTCTGCCTGCACCAGATGAACCCTGGCAGCCCCAAGCCTCCAGAACCCAATCGCCAAATGATATGTTTGCAAAAATTCTCATAAAACTAAATAGATATACTGGAAGAAAATATTTACCTACCTCTCATCTGATAAAGTGTTACTATCCAAGATGCAAAGCTTTACAAGCAAGAAAACAACTCCATTTTTAAGAATGGGGCAAGATGTGAACAGAAATTTCCTCAAAGAAGACATATAAATGGCTTTTTTTTTTTTGCTTGCTTTTTAGGTCACACCCCGTGACGCTCAGGGGTTACTCCTAGCTCTACACACAGGAATTACTCCTGGCAAATGACCACGTGGGATGCGGGGATAGAACTCAGGTTAGCTGCATGTAAGGCAAATGGCCTCACCACTGTGCTATCACTCCAGTCTATGGATGGCTTTAAGACACATGAAAATATGCTCTGTACCACTAATCACCAGAAAAATGCAAAACAATACAACTATGAGATATCACCTCACATCAAAGATACTGGTACACATCTAAAAGAACAAAAACAAGCAGTGTCGGCATAGATGTGGAGAAATAGAAACCCTTATCTACTGCTGGTGGGATCAACTAGTTCAACCTTTTGGGAAACTAACTAGGAAAAAAAATAGAAATTGAGGTTCTATACGACCCAGCAACTATACTCCTTGGCAACCCCAAGGCCCGAAAACTCAATTCAGGAAGACATTTACACTCCTATGTTCTTTGCAGCACTGTTCCCAATATTCAGGTGTGGATATTATAAACAACCAGTGTCCAAGAACAGATAATCAGATAAAGAAACTATTCAACTCTAGGAAGAGGCAAAATCATGTAATCTGCTGCTACGTGGATTGATTTGAAGAGAGGGCCGGATGCTCATTAGTAGATACAAAGAAAGTAGGGGAATAACAAATGACGGGGAATAGGACATGTGGGGAGAACACTGGGACAGTGGTAGAGGGAAGCAGAGGGCGTGTGCTGGAGAGGGTTATGCACGAAATTTTACGTTAACAGCATTATAAACTACTGTGACTAAATAAAATTTAAAACAAATATATAGTCCTGGGTCCAAGCTCTTAATCTCTTTATGGTCCCTGCGAACTTAATCCCTCTCTCCACTCCCCTTTGCTCCATTCTCCAAAGTGCCAAAGGGCCTTCCACACACAAAATTCCATCCCAGGAGACAATAGGAAAGAATAGTAGTACCATCCCCATCACTCTCTTTGGCCCCGCTTCCCGTTGGCCTAGTTTTCAGATAATGTGCTCAGTGTCTGAGCAGGAGTTAGATTTGGTGAAGGACATTTTCCAGAATAAATACACCTGTCTGTTGGGTGCTGTTAAAAACAAAAATCTGTATACAAAAATCTATTGCAGTTCTGTATGTAAATAATGAGAAGAAATTAATAATGATAAATAATTTATAATAGCTTGCAAAGGAATATATTTCTTAGAAATAAATTTAGCAAAGTATTTGAAATATCTGCATAATGAAAACTACGACACTGTTAAAAAGACACATGAGAATGAGAGAGAGAGAGAGAGAGAAATACAGAGAAAGAAGAAAAGTACCTACATAGAGGCAGGCTGAGGAGCTGGTGGCAGGAGGGAAACTGAGAACATTGGTGGTGGGAAATATGCACTGGTGAAGGTGTGGGAGCTGGAACATTGTATGGCTGAAACCAAATGAACAATTTTATAACTGTCCATATTATAGTGTCAATAAAATTAATAAGTTATTGGTCAAGAGACATACAAGACATCAAGAAATTAAAAGATAGCTTGGTCTTCAAGCCCTTGTTCTTCCTTAAATATGTATCTCACTTGCATGCCTCTAAGTTTCTTTGCTTGCTTATTTCTATTCTGGAGAAGCCTGCATTCTCTCTTGAAAACACTTCTCATTTTCCCTCCCCTCACATCTTTCTAAAATAAGTTTCAATAAAACCCATCTGGCTTCACTAAAAGAAAAAAGAAAAGAAATTAAAAGACAAAAAAAAAAAGAGAAAAAACTAGCAATCACACCCACAAACTGCTCCCAGGCCATATAATCTTATCAATGGCAAGATGCAGAGACTATGACATAAAGCTCCCGGGAAGGAACAACACAACATCCTGGAGCGCACAGCCGTATTTGCTGCCATGCAACCTCTTCTACTCTAATCCACTGAAGTGCCAAAAGCAACACACATTTGTTCTGGTTTAACATACATGCTTGTAATCTCTTATACAAGGGTTTAAACAGCTCCAGGACGAAATACAACAATCTTCACACACTTTCCTCTTCTGCTGGCAGGAAGGTGCGCAGTGGTGGGATTGGTGGTTGAATATTAAGTATAATGAATTGCTGTGAGCAACTTTATAAAAATAAAATAAAATTTTTAAAAAAGAAAAGACATCCATTTACATAAATGGGAAGACTTAATATAGTCAGAAAATCCACTCTACCAAGGCAATATACATATTTAATGCAATCCAAATCAGAATTTTGGTGGCTTGTTTTAAGTCTCGGGGATCAGAAGGATCCTTCCAGCTCTGCCCTGGAAGGATGCTTTTGGAGGTGCTCAAGGGGACCATGTAGTGCTCAGGTCAAGCCCATGTTTCATACATGCAAGGATGAGCTCAGCCCGTTGAACCCTCTCTGCATCCCTCTAAAGACATTACTTAAGGAAATGGACTAATAAAACTAAGTTATACAGGGAACCACAAAATAGTTTGACTGGCCATGGTAATCATGAGAAGAAAAAGAAAAATGGAAGCCTCGTATTACTTGACTTCAAACCTGCTACAAAGCAGCAGTACCTACATTTTCTATAATATTGGGTAAAGGATATTTGGATGAATTGAATGAAAGAGAAAGCTCAGAAATAAACCATACAGGGCCCAGAACTCACCACTGCCACAATATAAGCTCATCTACCAGCCCTGTTCCAGAAATTAATTAATTAATTAATAAACTCGCTGAAAAAATTTCTCGGATACCCATTCCTGGCTGAGACCTCCAGGGCATTCTCAAGAGGGAGGTGGACCAGCTCCCACCTAGCAAAGCCCCAGCAGCTGCTCCCACACCCAAAGCCACTACTATGCCTCTGGCCAGATTGCCGAGTTAAATATTCAGTATTTTCTTGAGTGATGTCTCCAAATTCTACAACTCTGATATCCATAAGGAATCTGATGTGCTATAAAGTAGCACATCAGATTGGATGGGAATGTAATGTAGAAGCCAACCAATCTCTATGAACAAAAACATTAACCCAGAAGGCTTAGCTAGCAACAACTTAGTAAACTCTCAGACAAGGACTTAATGTCCCCATCGTGAGATACAACAATTTTCACAAATTTTCTTCTACAGAAATATTTTTGATCATTCTGTTAGCCACCTAGTGGTAACACACAATATAAAATAGATTATTGGGGGTCACTATGAGGGAAGGAGTGAGATATGATTGGGAAAATAGGGACAATGGTGGAAGGAAGGTGGACATGGTGGTGGGATTGGTGACGGAATGTCTGTATCTAACAAATACAGTAACAAATCATCGTGAACAATTTTGTGAATCACAGTGTTTTTTTAAAAAGGGGAGTGGGTAGAGGGGAGAGGAAATAAACCTATACAGGGAGTTGAAGGTGGGCAGATCCAAGCCCTCCTATGCATGAATATGCCTCCTTAAAGTGTCTCAAAGAGAAAACACTGAAAAACAGAGCCACCACCTCAGGGATAGTTGACGCTGCACACAGAACCACAGATGCAGTCAGGGCCAGTATGGGCAGGAAATGCCAACCTGAGGCAGGAGGGTTCCAAACACAAAGGTTTTATTTGCACTCAGTGATTCAGACTCAAGACTGAGGAGCCCAATAAAGTGGGTGGCCACTCCTGGTGCAAGCTGGGAGTAGCCCCTCCTGAGGTGAGCCTGACCCATCAGGCCCAGCTGCACTAATGCGGTTCAACACACCTCTCAGGTTGAGCCAGGGTGACGAGCACAAACGTTGTTTTACAGAAACTCACCCTTTCACCTTACGGAGTCAAGAAAAGTCCCAGGATTCATTAAATCTGAAAAAAGGGGAGAGAGAGAGAGAGAGAGAGAGAGAGAGAGAGAGAGAGAGAGAGAGAGAGAGAGAGAGAGAGAGAGAGAGAGAAGAAAAGTAGAAGAGTGCCTGCCATAGAAGCAGGCTGTGGGGTGGAGGTAAGGTGGCGCTAGTGGGAGAGAAACTGGGGTTAATGGTGGTGGAAAATGTACACTGGTTGTGTAAAAAACTAAAACTCGCCGAGGGGGCGCGCGCACTCGGGCTCTCTGGGCGGTTCTGTCTCACCGCCCACGTTTGGTACCCCAGAACTGCTGTGTGTGCCATTGGTCAAGGGCAGGCGATGGAAGGAAGAAGGCCAAACTGGTTGCTCGATCGGTTTATTTCATTCTCTCTCCCTGCTTCTCTCCCGGCTCTCGGTCTCTCTCTCGATCTGTGGATCTGGCCCCCAACCCACTCTTACAGCCTAGTTAAATATCCACAGCATGAGGGGGTTGGGGCATACATCGGTGTGGTCAGCAATAGGGTAAGGTTCCTTTCCCTCAGGGGATGCTTCTCTTTCAGCAGGAGGATCCACCCAAGTGTGGAGTTCCATGAGTGTGTTTCTCTTCTCCTCAGCCAGCAAACATATAAGAATTCATAATATTAATCATTTTGTATGGACACGATAAGAGATGCATTAAAGCTTATAGAATTGCTCTCCTGGGGCCATCTCAATCTCAGACTACAGTGCTCAGGCCAGAACAGTCTTTCCTATCCCTAGCAGGGTCCTAGTCTAGTCATTACTTTTGGATCATCACAGCATTTGTCTATGATCAAGCTCTTAACTTATAGTTAAGCACTAGACACTTTGGCCAAGCCCATCTGGATGCCAGGGTAGCACATAACTCACCGCTTGCCCTGGATCCTTCCTGTCCCTCGTCGGGACCCTGCTTTTGGGGTTCTAGGAACTGAGGGCAACTGAGGCTTAAGTGGAGAAAGCAGATGCCCGGGAGGGAATAATATTTGAGGCCAATTAAGTCCCAGGTTACAAAAACATAATATTGTCTTCTTGTGTCTATACAAAAAAGACATAGCTTTAAAGTAAATTATTCAAAAGGCATAAAGAGGAGAGAAAGGCAATGTTATAATATTCAGTGTCCTAGGAAGTTCTGACCTTACAAATTAGCAGAGTCAGATTAAGGGAAGAGCAGATAAACTAGTAGAAGTGGCTACAGATAAACAAAGGAATGGGAGTGACTCGAAGCACTTTGATGGGTGTGACTGATAAACCTAAGCTCCTAGTGGCAAGGGGGAAAGGACAAACCAATGATATCAAACAACTGGTGAAGGGGTAAGTATTAGAACATCACATCACTGAAATCCAACCATGAACAACCTTGTAACTGTATCTCAGGGCGATTCAATTCATAAAGGAATAATTTTAAAATATTTTTAAAAATTAAAGGAGGCAGCCGCATCTCACCCAGACTGAAGCAGCCACTCCTGATGTGTCCTTCCCAAAGGGGTCAAAATTTTGGTTCCTTCCTGATAGGCCACAGACTTCACCCCACCTCCAGGTTCGCAGCTGCTGCAGGAACAGACAGATTTGTAGCCACAGCAAGCTCAAAATGAAAGGAAGCTTCCTGCATGTTGTGCCAGATTTAATCTATACTTAATAGAAATTAAATTTATTAAATGTAACATAAATAAGGAATAAATGCATCTAATATGAAAAATATGTATTTATGTGACCACACAAATATATATCAAAGATGAAAAATTGAAGCTTAAAGTGAGAAAGTTAATTCCACATGGTGAATCAATAAAAGAATTTTAAAAAAAGGTGAGAAAGTTAAGAGTTAAATGACATGACCTGATTTTCTGACCTGATTTTCCCTCAACTTTAGAAAAAAAAGATAACTACAGATCATTCATTAATCTTGAAAAGTATAAATACAAAATAATTTCATGAAAAATACTAAAACTTTTCAACAGAATATTATTGGTATCTTACACTGTGATCTAAAGGAATCCAGGAATGCAAGAATTGTGCTTCAATATCTGTTCAATAATTGCTACATTAATAGTAACATTAATCGAATGGATGATAATAGCCTGCATCTCAATACAAAAGGAATATTGACAATGTTTAACATTCTTTTATGATAAAAAACGCTTGATAAAATAAATTTTGAAGAAACATATCTGAACATACAAAAGCCATGTATTGCAGACCCTAAGCTAATGTGATATTCAATGGTGAAAGATTGAATTTTCCCCTCTAAGATCACAAGCAATGCAAGGCATCCTCACCAACCACTCTGCTTTAGTGTATCACTTTTGCATTTCACAGGGAGTTAAGCATTTCACAGAAGTAGAACACACAACCTCAAATTTGTATGGAGCCACAAAAAACTCAAACAACCAAAGTAATTGAGAAGAACAAAACTATGGGAACCATACAAATTTATTTTAAACCATATGACATAGCTATAGTAATCAAAATAGTGAGTAACTGGCATAAAAACATGCCAATGGAACAGAATAGAAAGCCATACATAGAGAGTCAACTATGTTTGCAGATAAACTCAAAAATATTAAATGGAGTACCCACTACAGAAATAAGTGTGTAAATTTCTCAAGTACTTAAAGATAGAACTACCACATGATCCACCAATTCCATTACTAGGTATATATTCAAAGTTAATGAAAACAGAGACTGGAACGATAGCTCAGCAGGTAGGGCATTTGCCTTGTATGCGACTGACCTGAGTTCGATTCCCAACATCCCATATGGTCCCCCCAGCACTGCCAGGAGTAATTCCTGAGTGCATGATTCAGGAGTAACCCCTGTGCATATCCGGGTGTGACCCAAAAAGAAAAAAAAAGTTAACGAAAACAGAATATCAGAAGGACACCTGCACTTCCATATTGATTGTATCATTATTCACATTAGTTAAAATACAGAAAGTGCCCCTAGACAGATGCATATCACTGTAGCACTGTAGTACCGTTGTCCCGTTGTTCATCGATTTGCTCAAGCAGGCACCAGTAACGTCTTCATTGTGAGACTTGTTGTTACTGTTTTTTGCATATTGAATATGCCATGGGTAGCTTTCCAGGCTCTCTGAGAGGGACAAAGGAACCAAACCTGGGTCTGCCGCATGCAAGGCAAATGCCCTACTCGCTGTGCTATCGTTTCAGTCCAGACAGACGCACAGATTATCAAAATATGTATAGTGGAATATTATTTGGTCATTAAAAAGAAAATCCTGCCATTTCCAACAACATGGTGGATTTTGATGGCATCGTTCTGAGTGAAATAAGTCACACAGAGAATGACAAATACTGCATAATCCTCCTGACAAGTAGAACCTAAGTATCCAAGCACATGCAAACAAAGGTAGTTATTTAGGGCTCCTGAACAGCCACGTTCCCAGAGGCACACAAACCAATTTTGTAACCCAGCAGCTTCTTCAGAAATGCGTCTAGACTGTGAACTAAGCTACAGCCCCATGCTGGCCCGACAGGTTTTTGTCCCTCGGCCCTTCTTTTTGGCTGCAGCAGCATGGCGACCACCATCTTTTAG
Organism: Sorex araneus; assembly: GCF_027595985.1. NCBI lineage: Eukaryota > Metazoa > Chordata > Mammalia > Eulipotyphla > Soricidae > Sorex > Sorex araneus. Next base: position 11,561,827 of record NC_073308.1, read on the forward strand.
AGCCATTGGATGGAGGTACGAGCTTGCAGTGACGGGGTGCACAGGAAATCTCAAGATGGGGGGTGGGATGGTACCGGTGCTGCTTTCCGCCCAGTTGAGACCCCGAGTGGCCACCAACAAACGGCTCCTCCGCTCCTGAACGGCCATGATCCCGGAGGCACACAGACCAATCTCGGAATGGAGTGGCTACTGGCAGAAATACCTCTGGACTTAATTACTAAAATACCAGAAATCCAAAACCTCATTTGCGCTTCAATATCAGCAGTAGAACACAGATTATCAAATGATGCCTTTTCGGCATGTCTGATTGTTGGGGGAAAATTCCTAATAATAATAGTGAGTTTCCTGTTGAAACATTGAATGTAATCAAAGTATAGAGAGAGTAAAGTGAAAATCATCAGCCACACAGGCAGGGTGAGGGGTGAGATGGGGGTATACTGGGGTTCTTGGTGGTGGAACATGTGCACTGGTGAAGGGATCATTGTATGACTGAGACTTAAATCTGAAATCTTTGTAACTGTTCTCACGGTCATTCAATAATAAAAACTAAATAAAATTTTTTAAGAAAGATAGTTATTTAGGTCTGTGAGGACTGGTAAATGGGAAGATTTTGATAGAGGACACAATCTTTTATTCAAAAAATTGACTAGAAGAACTGATTGTGATTATTGTTATGATAGCTAACAATGAAGTATTGTTGAGTTGCTAATGAATTGCTGAGTAAATTCTAGGAGTTCTCATCACACACACAAGTTTAACTATGAGGTGATGGATGTGTAAACAAACCATATCGGAGTAATCATTCATAATATATGTCAAAGAATTACATTGTACATCTTAAAGTTTTACAATGTTATGTGTAGGATATCATTGGTTTGTCCTTTCTCCCTTGCCACGAAGAGTTTAGGCATATCTGGTAATAATCTCTAAACAATTCTAGACTACACTGGTATGTCCTGCTCCCCTTGCCACCAGGAGCTTAGGTATATCAGTCACACCCATCGAAGTGCTCCCGAGTCACTTCCATTACTTTGTTTATCTGTAACCACTTCTACCAGTTTATCAACTTTTCCCCTAATCAGACTCTGTTAATTTGTAAGGTCAGACCTTGCTAGGACAGTGAACTCGTATTGTAAGTTAATATTGCCTTACTCCTCTCCTTATGTCTTTTGAATAGTTTACTTTAAAACAATGTCCTTTTTGTATGGACAAAGAAAGACAGTTCTTAATATGCTTTGGTAACATGGGATTTAATTGACTTCGAATATTATTCACTCCCGGGCATCTGCTTTCTCAACTTAAACCTCAGCTGCCTTTACTTTCTAGCACCCCCAAAAGCAGGGTCCCGACAAGGGACGGGACGGACCCAGGGCAAGCGGTGAGTTATGTGCTATCCTGGCATCGAGATGGGCCTGGCCAAAGTGCCTAATTCTTAACTATAAGTTAAGAGCTTGGTTATGGACATGTCATGTCATGATCCAAAAGCAACGACGAGACTAGGACCCTGCTAGGGATAGGAAAGACTAATCTGGCCTGAGCACTATAGTCTGAGATCGAGATGACCCCAGGAAAGCAATTCTATAAGCTTATACATCTCTTGCTATGTCCATACAAAATGATTAATATTATGAATGTTTATATGTTAGTTGGACAAGGAGAGGAGAAACACACCCATGGGACTCTGCTCTTGGTAGATGTCCTGCTGAAAGAGAATCTGTCCTAGAAGAAGCATCCCCTGAGGGAAAGAACTTTACCCCTATTGATTGTGACCACACCTATGTGTAAGCCCCAACCCCTCATGATTGGGGATTTAACTAGGCTGTGAGAGTGGGTTGGGGGCGAGTTCCAGTGCCAGATCTGGAGAAGCTAGATAGAGATCCAGACCCAGAGGAGAAGGAGAATGAAGTAGGATGGGGGAGGAAGAAGCAGGAGGAGACTCAGAGGAGAATGGAGATGGAAATGGAGTAAACTGCAACTGAGACAAACCAGCCTGGCCCTTGTTCCTTCCTTCACCTGCTTCGTCATTGCCATCAACCTCCCCGGAGTGGGGGAAGCGGCTGGAGACTACCGAACGAGGGCATGGGAGAGACAGAGCGCCGCTGCCCTGTGTGTGCGGTGCAGTGCCCTGCGTGGACCCCTCTTCCCCCTTTCCTTTCTTTTTTGTGTTTTTACACAGTTATATGTTAATTATATCTCAATATACTGACAAGTAAATGAATAAATCAATAGCCTGAGCTTTTGAGGACTCAAAGAAAACTGTTACATAAAATGAGGAGAAGGGGCTAGAGTGATAGCACAGCAGGTAGGACATTCACCTTGCACGTGACCAACCCGGGTTCAATCCCCAGCATCCCATATGGTCCCCAAGCACCACCAGGAGTAATTCCTAAGTCCTGAGCCAGGAGTAATCCCTGTGTATCTCCGGGTGTGACGACACAAAAACAAGAAAGAAAGAAAGAAAGAAAGAAAGAAAGAAAGAAAGAAAGAAAGAAAGAAAGAAAGAAAGAAAGAAAGAAAGAAAGAAAGAAAGAAAGAAAGAAAGAAAGAAAGAAAGAAAGAAAGAAAGAAAGAAAGAAAGAAAGAAAGAAAGAAAGAAAGAAAGAAAGAAAGAAAGAAAGAAAGAAAGAAAGAAAGAAAGAAAGTGAGGACAAAAGCAGGGGGAAGCATCAGAGCTGCTTTTGAAACAGCGCCAATACATCAAATGGATTTAATAAATTATGACTCTCATGTGAACATCTAATCAAACTCTCACTGAGAAAAGGGCCTGGGCTGTTTTCTCTGAGGCCCCAGATAGTGGGGCAGAGATCAGTATTGCCCACACTTTCTCTCATTTACTGAGTCATTTGCTGAGTTAAGTGGTTTCTTGCAACTACCTTGGCTGTCAATGCACTTGTTTTTGACCAGCGAAACCCTGGGTCTCTGTGGCTCAGGAGAATTCAGCATACAGGCAGCCGGAAATGAGCGCTTCCAAGCCTGCCTGCCAGGTCCCTGCCTGTGGAGCTCTGCCTCAGACGGAGCCAGGCCCTGCCGCCCAGGGGAGCCCTCAACGTGCTCTTCAGGAAAGTGGCTGTTTTCAAATGCCAGCATGGGCCTCTTCCCAATGTCGGTGCTTCTGATTAGTCTGAGAAAACAAATTGTTCTTCCATCAGGGGGGAAATATTGAGTGGCAGCTAGTAATCAGCTTTCCTCCCAGCAGCTGAGCCAGCCTGGGGCACAAATGCGATGACAGGCCGCTGCCCACCCCCTGCCCGCTGCTGCCTCCTTCTCACCAGTACCTCACCACCCCCGACTATCAGCCGGAATCCCCAATATTTTCCTAAGGATAGGGTGCGAGTGAATATTTTTTTAAGATTTATTTATTTATTTATTTATTTATTGGCTTTCTCAATTATGTGTTTTTTCTTTACTTTTTTTTTTAATTGAGTCACCGTGAGAACAGTTACAGGGCTTTTAGGATCGAATCTCAGTCATACTATGCTCAAACACCCATCCCTTCATCAGTGCACATGTTCCACCACCAATAACCCCAGCATACCCCCTTTCTTACTCCCCCTCTGCCTGTGTGGCAGATGATTTTCACTTTATTCTTTCCTTACTTTGATTACATTCAATTTTTGACAGGAAACTCACTATCATTATTTGGAGCTTTCCCCCAACAGTCAGACCAGTCGGAATGGCATCATTAGATTGTATGTTTTCTATTTTTGGTAACAAAGAGCATAAGATGTTGCACGGTCACGAAAGAGGCCGCCCAGATTTGGAATTCTGGTATTAAGTCCAGAGGTATTTCTGCCAGCAGCCACTGCATTCCAAGATTGGTTTCTGTGGCGCTGGAATCATGGCTGTTCAGGAGCGGAGGAGCTGTACATGGGCGACCACTTGGGGTCTCATTTGGGCAGGAGACAGGGCCAGTTCTTCCTCCCCCATCGCAAGATTCCCCATGCATCCTGTCCCATCACTGCAAAATCCTACCTCTGTGTCCAATTGGTTCTGAACGGTGGTGGTCGCTATACTGTCCAGGGGGGAAAGGGCCAAGGGACAGAAGCCCTTCCCCTCCTGGGGCTGCACAGGGCCGTATCTTAGTTCAGAGTCCAGGAGTATAACTGCCAGCAGCTGCTGCGTTCTGAGATTGGTTTCTGTGTCTCTGGATGATGGACGCTCAGGGGTTGCAGAGCCATTCCTGAGCATATATTTTGTATATCAGGAAAGGTTGCGCAGCCACGTAAGCGGCCACGCAGTTTGGAGGTGTCCCAGTCCCACATACCGGAGCCATGTTAGTAGAAGCTCGGTGTCGCCGGAGCTCCATCTGAAAAAGGCGTGCTGGTGCGAGTGAATTTTATGTCAGTTTGGTGGGACCATGGAATCCAGGTGTTTAGATGTGTCTAGATCAACACTGGTCTAGATGTGTGGTGAAAATACTATTTAGGTGATATTAAAATTTAAATCAGTACTTCCACACGGTGATTCAATAAAATAAAAAAAATTAAATCAGTACAGCAAATAAAGTAGATTGATTCAAAGTGTAGATGAGACTTGAGAACAATAGCACAGTCGTAGGGGCTTGCCTTGCAATGCAGCCAACCCAGGTTAGATCCCTGGTGCCCCACACGGTCCCGTGGGCCCTCCAGGGACAGGAATGTAAAGACAGGAGTAAGCCCTGGGAACTGTCAAGTTTGGTCCAAAACAAACACACTCACAAAACAGAATGAGGATGAGACCCACCCTGGAGATGCCTTCAGAGAAAACACTGAGAGAACATCTGAGAGAACAGAGGCAGAGCCCGGGGTGGAGGGAAGAGGCTGGCACACCCAGTCTGCACTACAGGCTGCCTGCAGTCGTGCGGCTGCACGTGACCCCCAGGCCTAAGAGAGAGCCTCTGCGGAGACGAGCCCAAGCAGCACAGAGACCGGGATCATGCAGCAGAGTACCTGGAGCCACAGCCAGATTCCTGCTCCCCGGAAACTGTGACCAAGAATTGGAAGTCCCAAGTTTAGGAGTGACATGTCAGAGAGGAAAAAGCACCTAATCAAAGAGAAAGCCTCAGTTTCCCCTTTATTAACTGTTCATCTAGCTTCATTTTTTCTGTCCCCATCCTACATTTTAAACAGTCCTGAAAATTCCCTAGCTCCTCCTGAGACTGAACAAGTTTATGATTTTCCAAAACCATAAATTCTGCCCCAGACCTTGGACTCATAGAATAATAAGAAACAAAGAGGTGATGCCTGAGCTGATGGTGAAACACGGGTCTGAACTATTAAATAAGTAGACAGTCCCCCCACCCCGCCAGCCTATGTAAATGCAAAACGTTCTCATCTTCCTCTTTCTTTACTTTTCCATAAGCTTTTCTACTTTCTAACTCTGAGCATCTTTATGACACAATATTTTTATTCTTGGAAATATTGAAGATATTTCAATACTGTGGATGAACACAGAGACCTGCTATTGCCAGTGCATCACCAACAACACAGAATAATAGAAAATCTAATTCATGACTAGTGGTAACATATAATGTATAAGTACTCTGCAGGTTTTCAGTAAGCTAAACCTACTATCATATGATATAGCAGAAAGGTACCTCTAAATATTGCTCAACTATCATAAAAATTTACTTCCACACAAAATCAGCTATATATACATATATGTATATATAGCAATTTTAGTCATGATATCCAAACCTGGACCAATAACCAAATTCCGTGCCAGATTTATGGGGACTTCAGGCATCCGTGGGCTTCAGGAAAAGGGGATGAAAACAGGAAATAAAAATACTCTATGTTTACATGCAATGGAGGCACAGAGAATGGAAACAAACAATATCCTCTGAGCAGAAACACAAAGATCAGCTATATTCTAGGTGCATAATAGAACACAGGCGCACTACTGAGTACTTGGAGGGCTACTTAATGCCAACCAAAGACAAGACACTGTTGGGTGTTGGAGACTCTCACCTTGTATGCACAAAAATAGGAGCTTATGAACACTGGCAGAAGCTCCAGGAAGAAAGGGCTGTGGTGATTCATCAACATAAAGCGAATCACGCAGATGAGGGGAAAAGCGGACTTTCGTTCACTGCTATAGGAACATCTGCACAATGGAATACTAAAGGAAAAATGAAGTCATGAAATTCACTCATAAATGGATGGGCATGGAGAATATCATGCTGAGTGAAATGAGTCAGAAGGAGAGGGACAGACAAAATGATTGCACTCACTTGTGGGATTTATGAAAACACAGTATGAGACGAATACCCAAGGGCAGTAGAAGTGACCCACAGTTGGAATCCTGCCACAAGCAGTGGGCTAGGGAGGGGCAGTTAGGGTAGAGAAGTATGACCATGACAGTTGGAAATTATAACTCTGGATAAGACTTGTGTGCTGAAAGGAGGCAAAGGAATACGTGATTAACTTTTAGTACCCTGATAGAGAGTCTCTTGCCCGCACACCTGGCTGTCTTCCCGGGGCCCCTCGGAGGGGATGGGCTCTAGCTTCCCTCTCTGCCCCGAGCAAAGCTCCTGGTGGCCAAAGACCACCGGAACCTAGCCACAGCCATGCTCAAGGCCCCTCTCCACACGTTCAGACAAGCCTCCAGCACGAAGGCACCGGCAGAGGAACCCAGGTGTGTGTAATTCCATCAACGGCCAACATCCAGAGACTTAAAAGCAAGCTCCCAGATGCTTACATCTTATAACCTATTTCTCCCCCTGGGAGAAACTAGCAGGCTACTGAGAGTTTCCTTCCCACATGGAACAGCCTCGCAAGCTTCCCATGGTGTATTCATATGCTAAAGCCAGTAACAAGCTGGATCTCATTCCCCTGACTCTGAAAGAACCTCCAATGCAGCATCATTGGGAAGGCTGAGTGGAGAGAGGCTTCTAAAATCTCAGGGAAAGGGCGAATGGAGAGGTTACTGAGCCCGCTCGAGAAATCGATGATTAACAGGATTTCGTGATTCGTGATTTGTGTGTCTCTGGTCCATACACAGCGACAGCGGCTCAAGAGCACTGGACGCGAGCAGCGCTCCAGAGAGAATACCACCCCAAGAGTCCTCGGACAGCACAACACACCACACACATCATCGCACCCTCCCACGAGTGCGCACCTTTGTAATTTTTTACAACTGAATATTTTAGAAGTATTTACAGCTAAACAGTTCACAACTAAGATCAAGATGCACCATGATTTAAAAAACTGACTTATAAGAACTGACAAAATGGGGGTTGGGGTATGAAAACACTCCTATACTTAACAAATCAATGTAAATTTTAATTTTTTTATTAAAATATCATGACTAACAAAGTTGTTCATAATGGAGTTGTTTCAAGCATATAACATTCCAACACCAACCCCCCCCCACCAGTGTCCCCTTATCTCCACCACTGTCCCCAGGTTCCCTGCCTCTCCCAAGCCTGCCACTTTGGCTGGTGTATGACAAATTTATTTTACATTGCTTGTTCTAACAAAATTTAAAGAAATGGAAAATGAAATTATCAGAAAATAAATCAATAAGTCAATTTGTAGTGACTTATTGCTATATGGTTTTACCTACATAAATTCAAATCATTTAACACAACACAGTATACTTCCTATTCTCATTTACATAACTCAATTTTATACCTGGCATCTAAAATATATTACATTAAATTTTATTTTGTACTTGGATCTCATTGTGGTAATCGTCACATCTTCCTTTCATTAATAAAGCACTTTTTTTGCCTCCTTGACAGGCATATAACAAATTTATTTAATTTTACTTGGTTCAAAAAATCTTAAAAGAATGGTAAATAGTGTTAACAAAAAGCAAATAAATGAAAATAAACTTGTGATGATTAATTGCTATATTTTCAGTAACTCATACCCAGCCATGCTCTGGGCTTACTCCTGGGCCCGTGCTCCTGCATCATTCCTGGAGGTGATCAGGGGACCATATTGGGTGCTGGGGATCAAATCTGGGTCAGCTGCATGCAAGACAGTTACTCTACCCATTGTACTGTCACTCCAGCCTCCCTGATTGCTATGTATTTTTAACCTATCTTTAATCTAATAGGGGACAACCATATGCACCATTAGTGAATGCCATATAACAGGAAGTTTCTCCTGTTCTTAAAGGGAGCTATTTTAATGCTTCTTGCAAAACTGATTTCAAGATTATGAATTTGCTAAGCTGTTGCTTGTCTGTGAAGCTCTGTACAGTTCCTTCGAATCTGAATGATAATCTAGCTGGATGAGGTATTCTTGGTGAGGTGTTCATTTCATTTGAGTTTTTGTACTATCTCCTGTCAGGTTCTTCAGGCTTGTAGAGTCTCACTTTATAGACCTGCTGTACATTTTATGGGATTTCCTTTGTAAGTTTCTTTTTTGTTCTTGCTGCTTTCAATATTCTGTCTACCTTCCTACCTTTGGAGTTTTTCATGTTAGTGTGTCTTAGAACTTTCCTAATTGGCTCTATTTTCACTGGGACCCTTTGGCGTCTTAGACCTCAGTGCCTGTAATCCTCATCTCTGGGAAATTCTTAGTGATGATTGCTTTAACTATTATTTCTTCATCACATTTGCCTTCCTGCTCTTAAGGACTCCAGTGATTCTTATATTATTCCTCTTGAGTCTGTTTCGTAGTTCTCTGGTATGCTGTTCATTTCTCTTCAGACTATTTTCCATCTTCTCATCTAGGAGCTCCTCAATCTTTTGCTCAGCTCTTCTGCTGTTCAGAGCTTCTATTAAATTTTTAATATCACCTACCACATTCTTCATTTCTGTCATTCCTGACTGTAGCAGATTTTTCATTTTGACTCTCCTACTTTCCTGTCCTCTGCTGACTCCCTATGTTATTTCTTTGAACTCATTGAACATCCTCATCGTAGTGTCACTAAAGACACTATCTGAGGATTTACTGAAGGTGTTTATATCTTCGGTGATGTTATTGCTCACTGAGGCTGGTGGGATTCTAGTGGTTTCCCCACTGGTTTTCTGGTGTTTTGCTGTGCTGGGGTGAGTCTGTGCTGGGTGATAGCACCCATCCTGGAGGATGCTGAGGGATTAGGCTAGAGAGAGTTTGCTATCTGTCTCCTCTGCCCTTCCTCACAGCATGGCAGGGAGGATATCTGTGAGCAGTGCGTCATCTGTGGATAGAGCTGTCACACAGCCACATGTTCAGGAGCTGAGGTATGGGATGTGTCCAAGAGGAATAATATAAGAATCACTGGAGTTCTGAAGAACAGGAAAGCAAATGTGACAGGTCAGGTGGGTGGACCCACCCAGGAGGGATGGACTCCACCCCCATGCAGACCTAGTGATGTCAACCAGAGCTGAACCTCACCTGGGAGGGTGAGACAGCAAGCAGATGGTTCTCTATGTTCATCTCTATTGGCTTGATTTCTTTTTTTTAATTAGCAAATCACTGTGAGGTACTGTTACAAACTTAAGAACTTTCATGTTTGTATTATAGTCATACAATGATCATTTACCCATCACTCCACCAGTGCCCATTCTCCCCCACCAATGTTCCCAGTATCCCGCCCACCACCCCCACCCCGTCTCCCACCACCCCATCCTTCCTATGTGGCAGAGAATTCCCTTTTATTTTCTCTCCTTTTGAGTGCTGTGGTTTTCAATAGAGGTATTGAGTGGCCATTGTGTTCAGTCTATAGTCTACTTTTGGCACTCATCTTTCAACCCGAATGGGTCCTCCCAACATACTTTACTTGGTGTTCCCTTCTCTATCTGAGCTGCCTTTTCCCCCAGCAGGTGAGGTCAGTTTCCAAGCCATGGAGCAGACCTCCTTGTCCTTATCTCTACTACTCTTGGGTGTTAGACTTCCATTCTTTATATTCCATAGATGAATGCAATCTTTCTATGCCTGTCCCTTTCTTTCTGACTCATTTCACTTAACATGATACTTTCCATGTTGATCCACTTATATGCAAATTTCATGACTTCATCTTTTCTAGTAGCTGCACAGTTTTTTATTGTGTAGATGTACCAAAGTTTCTTTAACCCGTCACCTGTTCTTGGACACTTGGATTTTTTCCAGATTTTGGCCATTGTAAACAGTGCAGCAATGAACATACAAATGCAGATGTAATTTCTATTATACCTTTTTGCCTCTCTGGGATATATTCCCAGAAGTGGTGTTGCTGGGTCAAATGGGAGCTCAATTTCTAATTTTTTGAGAAGCGTCTATATTGTTTTCCAAAAGGCCTGAACCAGTTGGCATTCTCACCAGCAGTGAAGGAGAGTCCCTTTCTCCCCACATCCGTGCAAACACTGGTTGCTTTTGTTCTTTTGGATGTGGGCCAGTTTCTAAATTCAGAACACCTTTACTTTCTCTCATGGGAAACCAAGTGAAGCTGCTCTTTAAATTAGACATTTGAACTCAGCCAAGGACTTGAAGGTCTCATTGCTCAATATTTTATTTTATGTTCCATTTACAAAACAAATGGCTAATTTTTTTGGGGGGAGGGTCTTGCTGATCTGTGTTAGGAGCCACTAGTAGCTGAGAAAGATGGAAATTGGGCTGATTTTTCTTTTGTTCAGCCTCTTTCTAGGAATTTTGTTTCATGGTTATTTTGGGGGAAAAACATATTTTATGACTGTATCATGTCTTCATTAGTCATGCTTTCTTATTTACTGTACTCAACTGTCTCTGCCTCTCTCTATGTATTATAAAGGCGGAATCTGATGTGTGATGCTTTCCTACCTAGATATTTTCCCTATTAGTTAAGGGTGAAGTCCGAACTCACGAGCTTTCTCCTGATTTAAAGTTCTCCAGACTGGGCCTCAAATATCCCATTATGACTGTCCATCCATTCTTGTGTGGCAATCTTCAACATTGCTACATTTTATGTCTGCCAGAGTTGCTCAGGCAATAACACCTGGAATGCAAGTCTTTTCAATTACTTCTACACGATGGAATGGGCAGATACAGCAAACTCTCCTTTAGTCCTTTCCAGTTTTTTTCTCATTTGTTTTGTTTTCCAGTTTTTGAGTCACACCTGGCAATGCTCTTGGCTCTGCACTGAGCCATCACTCCTGGTGGTGCTTAGGGAATGCTGGACTAGGGCTTGTGCAAAGCCAGAGTCTCAGGGCTGTGCTATCTCTCTAGCCCCTATCCTCACTTCTTTAGACAAAACGTGTTTTTCTTTGATTGATATTCCTGTTCAGTGGCACAGGTAGATTGCTAGTATCTATGCTGGGCATTTACCCGTGGGAGATTTTACCATTCAACCTCTCAGGCACTTCCCTAAGGAGACCAAGTTGGGTTGAGCAAGAAGGTGGTGACAGTCTCTCTCTGGAAGCTATTACCTCTCTTCACACTTCACCTAACTCACATACACCACAAGCCTAATGGAGTAAAACTCCATCCTCATGGAGTAAAACATCAAACTTTAGCTGGGCCACTTCCAGAGACAGACTATCCTTGTAAACAGCACAAAAGAAAGAGAACAAAGCTGACAGACAAAAACAAGAGATGAATGGAATTTGGGTTCTCTAATGGTCTGAAAACAACTGCCATAAGAATGTTTACTCTAACACTAGCACAAGTGAGCACTCAGATGGCCTAACCAAAAGAATTCTGTGCCACCAAGAAGCTGAGAGAGTTTCCTGAAGTCCACTCTCCTTCACACTTTCTGATCCAAGCAAAATGACAAGATAGGCTGGAGAGACCATGCAGTGTGGACGGTGCTTTGCCTTGCAAACCGCCAAACCTGTATTCAGTCCCTAGGACATGATATGATCCTCTGGCCTCCTCAGGAGTAATCCCTGAGTTCAGAGTCAAGAGTAAACTCTGAGAAAAAAACCCAGGAGGACCGATCAATGGCTGGGAATTACAAAAAGGGCGTGGGGGACTGAGGGTGGTTAAGAGAGAGGAGGGTCTATTATAACAATACTAGTTGGAAATGATCCCTCTGGACAAGAACTGAGAGTTGAAAGCAGGTAAAAGAATATATGTAACCGTTCAGGATCTGTATTGCAAACCATAATGTCTAAAATGAGAGAGAGAGAGAGAGAGAGAGAGAGAGAGGATGGCATGGGGAGGGGTGGCTTGAAGCAGTGGGAGGGAAACTGGGGACACTGGTGCTGGGAAATTACACTGGCGAAAGGATGGGGGTTAGAACATTGACTGAAACATGAAAAACAAATTGAACTGTTTTGTAATGCTCTCATGGTGATTCAATTTCAAAAAAAAAAAAAGAATAAACGCTGAGCACCACCTGGTGAGGCCAAAAAACTAAAAAGAAAAAAGGAAAAAGAGAAAGATGTAATTTTGTTTCTATCTTAAATATTTGATTATCTATGAATACGAGAATTAATTGTTCAATTTCTGTAGAAAGTTCTCGAAGGCAGGGGCTGTGGCTCTGACTGTACACACCTTGAATGCATGAACGAGCTCCTGTATTCGATCCCTGACACCACATGACCTGCCCAAGCACAACTAGGAATGCAAGAACATTGTGATCTTGACAAAATTCACTTTGTTTTTGATGTCTTCCCATTTGATTGGATATTACTTGATTTCCACCAACATTTCCACCAATATTCACCACTTCTAGTGAACTGTCTAAACTTTATTAAATTTGTGCCCATATATTTTATGTGAAAGGGACCTTTTGCTCCCTCATTGCTAGCATATACATCTACTGTTTTGCGTATATTGGTATTGTGTATTACAGAGCTCATTTTAGTTCTAGTGGATTTTTGACAACTCCTTTTGAAAAACTCCACTGAAAATTAATGATTGTGTCTTCATAGGCTTCCAATCTAGAGATTACTTATTTCTCTTTGGTATACTTGGATGAAACTTTGTTGAAAAAATAGAAGCAAAAAACTTTTTACAGAGGCCAGAGCAATAGCACAGCAGGTAGGGCTTTGCCTTGCACGAAGCCAAACTGGGTTTGATCCCTGCATCCCATATTGTCCCCCAAGCACTACCAGGAGTAATTCCTGAGTGCAGAGCCAGGAGTAACCCCTGAGCATCATTGGGTGTTACCCAAAAAGAAATTTTTTACAAAATTTCCTCGTAAAATGTCAATCTTCCACATTTAAGTATAATGTTACCTGTATGCTTTCTATAGATGTCCTGTAGTGGGTCTATGTAATTCTATGTTTACTACTAATAATTTTCTGGGGTTTAATCATGAATGGATGTTGTATTTGCCAAAAGTTCTTTTTTATCTATCAGTATAATCATTTTGGTCCTTATTATACTGATGTGTTATATTTATTTTGTCTATTAAACCATACCTACATTATGAGATAACCCCTCTGAGTCATTTGATGTCTATTAATTTTTATGTGTTGCTGCAGTAAGTTATATATTAGAGGAGCTTAAATCTATACCCTGAGAATAAATAGTCTTATAGGGAGTTGGGGAGGGGGGTTAGGGGAGCTGGGATGTTTTACTGGGAGGGGGTTGCTTGAACCATTTTCCTACGTTTCTTTTTTGGCTTATAATGGCCTCATAGATTAACATGTAAGTTTTGTCTCTATGTTTTTTGGGGGAGTATTGGCATTAATTTATTAAATATTTGGTAGAGGTCCCAAAGAGTACAATGGGAAAGGTACTTTCCCTTAAAGTGGCCCATCCAGTTTCAATCCCCAACACCATATATGGTCCACCAAGCTTCACCAAGAATGACCCCTGAGCACAGAGACAAGTGTATCCTCCAACCCCCACAAATATATATATGGTAGAATTCTCATTTAAGTGATCTGTGTCTAAATACTTTCTATGATAAGCTTTTATTTAAATTATTTGTGAATCCTACTCATGTATTCCATATCTTCCTGATTGTACCTTTGTAATGTTTGCTAAGAATTTTTGTCTTATTTCAGTATCTATATTTTATTATTTTGGGAGGGTGTCTCACTTGGCAGTACTCAGGCTCTGTGCTGTGTGCTCAGGGATGACTGCTGGAGGGGCTAGGGGAACCATATGGGATGCCAGGGATTCAACCCAGGTTGGCCACATGCAAGGCAAATACCTCCCATTATCCTATTTGTCCAGCACTATGTTTCTATATTTCAATGTCAGTTGAGATGGAGGAAAAAGGAAAAGTAATTTGGGGAAATGAAGCATTTGGAATGTCCCAGGTCTCCGAATCATCTGATGTATGACAGAAAAAGTTACTGTAATTTTTGTACATGTTTATTGTGTAAAATAAGGTTCAGAATCTAAAATATGCAGAACATTGTGTTACTTGACCCAATGTCATTTTACCAAAACGAGTTTATTTTATTCACATATATTGAAACAGTATGGAAATAAAATGAGTACACTAATACAAAATGAAATGAACAATGGTGGAAGGAATCCAATTTTGGTTAATCATAGTAGTACTTTTACAGAGTAAATAATGCACTAAAAACAATCCTAACCTTCCATACACATGCATTTGTGTGTGAAACGGTAAACCAAAGATATAAGAACTCCTGTAAATGAAAAAGAGACATATTTACAATCACATTAGGTTTAGAATTTGCCTTTTCTGGTTTAGAATTAACAAAAGTAAAGTATGATATTAACTTTATTAGAAAGTTTGCTTAAGGTAGCACAGATAGACAGAATTTTTGAGCACTAAAAAGTTTAGTATAATTTTCAAATACCAGAGTATTTAAAGCTGTAAGTTTTTTGCTTTAACATATTAACTTTTGGGGCCAGAGCAATAGTACAGAGGGTAGGGCGCTTGCCTTGCACACAGCTGCTGCGGACTCAATCCCCAGCATCCTACATGGTCTCCCAAGCCCTGCCAGGAATGAGCCCTAAGCACAGAGCAAAGAGTCAACCCTGAGAACACCAGGCATGGCCCAAAAAGCAATAAATAAATAAAATATTGACTTTATGAAAGTAGAAACCCTATTGATAATTTTTCTAAACACCGATCAATGACAAAGCTCTCAAAGTATGATAATAGCTGGTAAATTTTTATTTAAAATAATTTATCTACTAGAAGACTAAATATAATTCCAAATTGAGGGTACATCTACAGCAGGCCTTCTGTCGCCACAGAGCAGAATGGGAAGAAAGGGGACCTTGGCCAGGGATGGGTTGGGGGGGAGGTGGTTGGCAGAACCTTGGATCTAGCATATTATTTTCATGTGTGTGGGTTCCTGCCCTGAAGGAACGAATGAGTCAGAGAGAGTTCTATGAAAGGGGTCTCAGACCCTTTGGGGTCATAGGAGAGGAGTCTGCTCACCCTCCGAGTGATCCATTTCCTGCATGGTCCAATCTTGCTCTGCCTACCCCACTCCATGGCCACTTCTCCTGACCAGAGCAGAGTCCTGTGACAGCGCCCCTGGCACCAGTCCTGATGCCCAAGTACCTGGGAAATGGACAGGACCTGAAGATTATCAGGGTGAGGACCAGGCTTGTATGGCTCCTTCCTAGACTGCCCTATGGCCACACCATCCACTGCCAAAGAGCCATGGAAGAATTAGGAGTCGGTTGGGGCCATCTCCTGGGGCCCAGACCCGGAAGAGGGTATTGCAGACAAACGGTAAGCTTCTGACCGAGCTCCACGTGTGACCCTCGCTCAGGACCTTCTCCCACATCTCAGAGCCCAGAACATTGTGTTACTTGACCCAATGTAACACAGTATTTTCAGGGTTCCTGGGGACCCTTGAGCTCTTTCCATCTAAAGGTGGCCTTGGAACAGAAGCTACTTGTCCAGCTGAAGCATCTGCAGCCACTGAGTCTGTGTATAAAGGGAAACAATGGTCCCTTCGCAGAGTCTCCCACAAACTGAACTTCCTCTTTACACCTCTGAAAAGGTGGTGCGAGTCATTTTAGTGAGTTACTTTTCCCTCATGTACCTGAGCCTCCTGCCAGCTGTGGAATCAGAACAAAGGCTCCCTCTGGAGCTCAGCTGACTTCACCTCTGTCCTGCCACCCCTCTATAACCAGAGCCTTGCATCGCTCAGCAGGGCCATTGGCAGTGCCGGATGTGTAGCTCCAAAAGTAGAGGTACCAGCTCACCCACAGAGCCTTTCTGTCTGATATGGAATCAGAATAACTGGCCAATTGAGAAAGGCATAATACCCTGGCCTTTGTGCCAAGGCTGGGGGCTCAACAGTTGACCCTAATGAACATGGTAAGTAGTTCTCAGGATGCAGCTAGGATAGGGCATCCCTCTTCTATCAGGATCCAAATCCCAGCTCCAACACTTAACATCTCTGCAGCCTGGGTGACTTGCTTGAGCCCCAACTCCTCCATTGTCCACCTATGAAGAGCAAGAATCAAAACCACAATTCAGTGTACAGAGATGGAACCAACTAAAGGAGAAAACTTGAAAGCTGAGAGCATCCTGGCTCTCTTTTATGAGGGGTGGGAGCTTGAGACAGACAGACAGGTCCAAACTTCTCCTACCCATCCATCCAGGAGCCTCGGGAGTATGGCACTTGCCAACAACAGGGGACACAGAGGGAAAAGTTCCAAATTTAAGCTTCCACAGGAGAATGTGCATCCAAAGAGGGAGAGAGACCAGAGGAGTGACTAAGAAGGGGGGATGACATCCCTGGGCCAAGAGCCACTTTGAGCTGCCATCTGAAGTTTAAGGATCTGAGACAGCCACCAATGCACCTGCCACATCCCTCCCACTGTGTTGAGCATCCTCCATGGACAGAGAACTAAGCCCAGAGATTTCCCAAATTCCAGCTCACATGCTCAGTTTTCTGTGCTCCAACTCCCACTGTCCACCGCTATTTGTGACAGTATACTGGGCTGTGACAGTACCAGGCAACACTCTTCCTGTTCCCTAGGTCAAGAACATGGGTCCCATCATTGTGTGGGTTCTGTTTGATCCAAAAGCAACAAAGCTTGTGCCCCGACCCATGCCTCATCACCCACTTTTCAACAAGGCAGCATCTGCATGATTGCCACCTTCCTTGGGGACCTGACTGTGAGAGCCCAGGACAGCTGGATCAAGATGCCAAGGATAGGCGATGGAGGCTCGTGGCGTTCCTCTCTTTCTCCGCATCCAGGTTTGAAATCACTGCTCTGTATGGCCCAGAGGCCTTCCACAAAGAGTACACTGGGTCGAACTCACAGGCCCACCCATTTCCTAACTTGGACCTCGCTAGGATTAAGCAAAAGTCCTTCTCCATCAGAGGTTTGCTCCTCGGGACCAAGTATGCCTGGGCTTCTGTCTTAGCCAAAAGTGGACATTTAAAAGGAAGGGGATTAAAGTGAGAGTAGATAGAGCTCCTGCCTCCTCCCCTCACAGAACCATCTTCCCCTCCCCGGGGGTGCCAGTTCCTTGGAAACATTCCCCGTGTTCTGTAGAGAATCTCCATTCACCCATTGAAAAACACAAGGGAAAGCAGTTTCTGGAAGGTGGACCCAGCCCCATAGCAGAGACCAACAGGGGAAGGGAGAAGCCTCCCTGTGTCAGCCACTGATCCCTGGCCCTGTGGAGCCAATAGGCAAGCAGGAGATCCTGGGGATAGGTGCGGGGCTGGAGACCTACCCTGAGGCCACGGGCATCAGTTCTGCTTCAGGAATCAGTGCTGATCAATGTTAATGGACTAAGCCAAACTAGACACCTTCAGGTATTTATTTACTTCATACCAATAGAATAGACCAGACGAACCACACAAGTCTGAACAGAGCTGCCCGGCGGAAAGCGGAACAGAGGTCCAGTAACAAGCGTGCTCCCTCTCCGGCACCTGAGCACTCAGGGAAGCCCAGTGGAAACCTCACTCAGGCAGCTTGAACTTCTGATTCTCAATTGTAAAGAATTTAACTCCCGCCTGTCCCTCCCCTACCATATACAGTGTCACTAAACTTCTCCCTTCTCACTCTCACTTCAGGAAGAACTCTTTAAAGTGAGCTGTGCAGTGAAGACTTACTAAGCAGGCTAGGATGGAGGCTGGACGCCTGCGTGCATGACAGGAGGAGTGGGGTCAGGAGCTCATCAGGCCTTCGGGCCTCTGTATGACACACTTCAGCTGTTTCCCATCCAAGGAAGTGAGATAACCCACCAGAAAAGGATTTTGTGTCTAGCAAAGGATAGGGTGTGTCTGGGTCATGGGTGGAACTATCTTTGTTTCCATCCGTGATCTTCCACTCATCAACAGAGTTTCAAAGAGAAGTGGGCATGGAAGGGAGGGGGTGTCATCATGAAGCTTCCTATCCCTAGCTCAGAGAGATGAGGCTTGGATAGGGTTCAGAAGAGAATGAGTTCCCCTCTGTGCACAGACCTCTGACAGTTGCCCGCCTACCTTAGTTCCCTCCCCTCATCATATCCTGTTCGCTGGCTCTGTCCTTCCTCCTCACACATCCTCAGACACTCCCATCTGCCCTTCCTTCTGTTTCCGGGAATACAGTGTAACGACAAAGATCATGATGTTCCAGGTGGTTGCAGAAAAGACAACCTAGAGCCCAGGTGCAATGTGGGACCTTGTTTGAAGGTGTGGAGCATTTCAGCAAGAATGAAAGTTGAGACTGGGCAGGAGCTGAGCAAAGTCACAGGTGGACTGTCCCTGGGTCAGCTGTGCAGAGCTAGTCTCTGGCTCTTCTGAGAACTCCACACCTTATTACCAAACACCTGAGAGTGAGCCGTGACTCCCTCACTCCTGAAACCACCTGCAGAGGGGCAGTGAACTGCCCTTGTCCTGGCTGGTGGGAAGAGCTCTGAGGGTCAAGAACACCTAGCCGCCAACCAGGCAGTAGAGACTGGATCCAGGGAAACACACGAAAACTGAGCTGAGCATAAAACTCAGGGAAATGGACAGCAAGGGCTGGAATCCCAACGCACCCAATGACTAGTCCCTGTGGCTGGCCGAGTCTCTGAGCCACGCCAGGGCTCACTTTCCTCTCTGACAGGCGCTGTGGAGAGGCCACTCTGTGGCATTATCAAACAGCCCGGGGACACAGCAGTCAGGGAGGTCGCCATGGTCTCTGGGAAGTTCGGCCAGGAAACTTGTCTTCTGTCGAGCTTCTGGCCTCCACAGCAGATCACAGCCCCGAGACCAGCTCCATACCCACAGGGTAAGAGCTGGAATGTTCCAGGAGCACTGAGCCAGTGCCTCCAACTCTCTCGTGAGAATCCAAGCTGTGGTGAGCTCTTTTACAGAATCCCTTACCACCCAGCAGGGAAAGAAGCCCACCCACTTTTCAGACAGACCCCCTCTTCCTTTGCTGGGCTTCGCAAGTGACTATTCCCTGATTTTAATGGGCAATATTTTTTCCATTGCAAATTGTGACATGCCAGCTTTGAAATTTAAAGAAAAATAAAATATTGTTTTTCTTACAGCGTGAAGTGTCCTTCGGCTCTTGCACTTCCTTTGCTCATTTAAATGATGCCCAAACGCTCATATCCCTCCTGTAGAAAGTACCCTTAAGGGTCAGCTGCTTGTTGCACGTGGAAAAAGGACCAGGGGCAGGCACACTGCCACCTCCCCACAGTCACCCCTAACTCCTGGGGGCGCCTCTGCCCTGAGGCACTTTCATTTCGGCGTTAGCTGGTTCAGGCCTAGCACAGCTGAGATATGAGCATTTCGAAAGGAGAAGGACCAAGTCTCACCCTCGTGACTGCCTTTCGTTTTGTAGGAAATGAACCTTCTGCTTTCATAGACGAAGGGTGTGGCTTTCTAGTCTGGTCTCTGAATTTGCTCAAGCTCTACACATGTCAAGAAAACAAATCATTCATGCGAAGAGGACAAAGCCAGGAGAATGTCCAGGCGAAGGGCTGGCAGGACAGTCCACGTCTGGCTCCCTTCAGGACCTCTGTGTTCTCCCTGTACCCGAGTTTGAATCCTCCAGCACCCCTGTGCATGAGCTCCCAATTCCATTTCCTGAATGTTGTGTACCAAGAAAAAAAATTGTGATGTGGCTTTTAGAAAGGCTCCAGTGGACCTGATTATACAAGCATTGCTCAGTTGTGAGATAGGATTCTCTACTTCCCTGCCTCCCCTTAGACTAGTTTTTAAGTCAGAAAATTCCCCCAGAAGACCCTGAGCATCTCAGAACTCTCAGCCACCCCTTCCCTGTCTGGGGCACATGGTTGAAAAATGGGCCGTATCATAAGCAATGGCAATGCCACGACAGGTGGCAGAAATGAGAAAAATCATCTCGGTCTCAGGTTCAGTTCCTGGAACTAAAACAGTTTCAGTTTCCCAGAAATCAAACAATGCATAACTAGCCTGCCTGACCCCACCTGGAAGGTTCCTGGGCCCAGCAAGTGGGCTCAATCAATCACCAGGTGCCAGAAATTGTCCTTTGTTAACTGTATAGAATGAGTAGTTTGTGGAACCCTATGCTATATAACGCCCTCTTAAACTAGAGTTGGGGTCCTTGTCAAGACTCCACTGCGTTGGATGAGACTTGGACCCTAGCTCGAGCTGGCAATAAAGGTTCCTTCGCTTTTGCATTATTGTGTGTGGACTTGGTCTCTCTGCGGCTGGAGATCCGAAACTCAGGCATAACATTTGGGGACTCACCCAGGACCTCACGGGACGTTGAGACCCCTCCATGTACGATATAGGAACTCTAACCCAGGTTTCGCCAGATTTCAGGGAACCAGACTGAGCCAGATCTTTCTTTCTTAGAAAACCTGCCTGAAAGGCTGACAGGTGGGGTCAGCCCAGGACACTGGTTGGGAGAATCAGCGAAGGGCCTGATCAGAGAGACCAGCAAAGGACCGAGGCGGACGTGCTGGAGGGACACTGACCAGATCATGTGGGAGACATCCCCACTACTCCTGAAACGCCCAGGGAACGGTGGATGCTGTTCGGTAAGGAAACTTTCCCGGCATCAGAGTCAGAACCACAGGCACACAGTATAAGGAAGTCTCTTCAGCCATTGTGGGTGTGTCGTCTAAGTGTTGTCTTCTTACTTTGTCGTTTGTCCTGTCTCTAGTGGGTCTTTTGTATTTGGTCCACTAATTCATCATCTAGTTATGGGTCAGAATCAGTCGGACTCCACTTTCCCTTGTGACTGACCATTTCAACGATTTCAGGTCCAGAGGCAGCAACCTCTCAGTAGAGGTGAAGAAAGGTCAAGTTTTCTTTCCAAGACCAGGAGGATACTCAGGCCAGATCCTTTACATCCTGGTCTGGCAGGAACTGGTTGAGAGACCCCCTGCCTGGTTAAAAACAAGAGCTTTGTGAAACAGTGCAGAGATAAAATTAGGCTATTTAGTTTAATGAACAAGGTATAGAAGCCATCAAAGTTTTCTCATGTTTTCATAAACATTGAGAGGTCAAGTGTTTTCTTATACTGCTATTTAAAAGTTTGGTGAGGGGCTGGAGCGATAGCACAGTGGGTAGGGCATTTGCCTTGCACTCGGCAGACCCGGGTTCAATTCCCAGCATCCCATATGGTCCCCTGAGCACCGCCAGGAGTAATTCCTGAGTGCATGAGCCAGAAATAACCCCTGTGCATCACCAGGTGTGACCCAAAAAGCAAAAAATAAAAAATAAAAATAAAAAATAAAAAAATAAAAGTTTGGTGAGTACCAATTAACTCTTTCTGTATCTGAAAGCATGTTTGAATTGTGAAATTGTTAAAGTATCTGGTATAAAAATCTTATGATTTGAGATAATTAACAAATTTTAAAATGAAGCCAAAGAAGGTTTTTCTATGTTTCATAGAAATTTATGGTTTAAAGGTTTTCTTATGCTGCTATGTTAATGTATATATTTGTATTTGCACTGGATTATTAGACTATAAATGAAATTATTGTGGTACGTGAAAACAAGTTTAAAGAGTAATGGGTTAATACATGAGTTTCTTCTTTTTTTATTTTATTGAATCACCATGTGGAAAGTTACAAAGTTCTCAGTCTTATGTCTCAGTTATACAATATTCAAATACCCATCCTTTCACCAGTGGCCATATTCCACCACCAAAAACCCCAATATACCTCCTGCCCCCGCCCCTCCCACCCCCAACTGCATAACTGATGAATTTCACTTCATTTTCTCTTTACCTTGTTTACATTCCATATTTCAACACAAAACTCACTATTGTTGTTGGAGTTTCCCCCCCCCAAGAAAGACAGCCCTACTACCAAGGAAACATTTGATAATTTTTGATAGTTTTCCATTGCTTAGAATGAAGAGATATGTAGTCCCACTGCTCCAAGTACATGACACTTTTTTTTCTTTTCTTTTTTTTTTTCTTCTCATCCCCCTTCCTGCACCTCATAATATGGTGGACACCACACCACGTTTCTCCCCGAAAATGGGAAACAAGCGGGAAAGAGGGATATTTCCTCTTCTCAGCTGGCGTGGGGCTATGGCTTAGTTCACAGTTTAGAGAAATGGATGCTACTTTGATTACCTTCAATATTTCAACAAAAACTCACTGTTATTATTTGGAATTTCCCCCCAAAGTCAGAACTGCTAAAAAGGAACCATTTCACATTGCTGACAATTAAGAGACGTTAAGTCGAGTGGCGGCAGCAGCGGCTGTGCAGTTTTGGATTTCTGTATAAAGTCCAGGGAAAATTTGCCAGAAATTGCATAGCCCAGCTCACAGTCCCAGTTCATTGCTGTAAGAAGTGCTCTGGGTGCCAAAATGGGTTAGAAGACCTCTGGAATCAAAGTCTTTAGGAGCAGAGGGTTCGTCTTGTGCTCAGCAGCTCCGGATTTATCTGGGCCGAGGGCATGCTGGTAACACCCACTTCCCATGGTTGCCTATGAGCCACAAACTGCAAAAACCATATACCTCTGGGTTAGGAGTCTTAGAAGGTGGCTCTTGCCACGTGGATATTGCTGCCGCCACCATTTTCCGTGCAGAAAAAACAGGGTGGAAAGGAAAAATCCATCCCCAGGCAGCGCGGAGTTGTAGCCCAGCTCACAGTCCCAGTGCATTGCTGTAAGAAGCCACTCTGGGTGCCAAAATTGGTTAGGAGACCTCTGGAATCAAAGTCTTTAGGAGCAGAGGGTCAAAACGTGAGTTTCTAAAGTTATAAGACTTGTTGCAAAATTTTTTACCCTACCAGTGTTTTCTTTGATTTCTGAGATGTTGGTAAACTAAATTTCAGGAGCTACAGAAACCCTAGAATTGTGTCTTGATAAAAGTTAAAGATATCAGGCTTTCCTGCTGGAGTCCAGGCCACCAGGCCAGCTTTCTTTTTACTGGGGGAGTGGGGGAGGAGGAAGGTTACTTTAAAATTCAAACGGCTAAGAACAGCCAGTTTGGCTCTAGTGGTTTCTGAGAATGGGGAATTGTGTGAGTGAGGCGCCAGGCCCAGAGCCACCCCAGTACCTGTGGCAATGCTAGTCAAGTGGAAAAGAACTAATCCCTTCTCTTTTCCAGAC
Organism: Sorex araneus; assembly: GCF_027595985.1. NCBI lineage: Eukaryota > Metazoa > Chordata > Mammalia > Eulipotyphla > Soricidae > Sorex > Sorex araneus. The sequence goes on from NC_073308.1 coordinate 11,585,084, forward strand.
TGGTGTTAATTAGACTACACAGTAGCTTTATTTCCTCTAAGCTTTGTTACAAAGTATCAACCTAGTCTTGACCTAAGAGTAATGGTTTATCTTCAAGTATGGAATCCTCACTGCTTCATGGAAATCTGTGAGTATTTTAATTCTTTTATATCTGTTTCCTTAGAAATTGGAATTCCAAAGATAAAGCTTCTAATGTAAAGTAAACTTTGGTCAAGTATATGTATTTTATAAGATCTTTAATTGTGAGCATTGTAAACCTTTTAAATTATCTAAAGGACCGATGTAATGCACTTGAAAGAGGACTGCAGAGTACAGCTTAGTAATGGTAAATGATTAGCAACTTCTTTTTAAATTTTTTGGTAGATCACACTATATTAAGTTCAGTAAAATAAGGAGGTTAAAACCTGTGAGATATGACACTTAGGAAGGAATAAGTGTATATTTTAAGAAAGAAGGATGATGAATGGAGATATCATTAGTGGAAAAAGAACATGACAGAATGAACATTAGGAATGTGTAAAGGCTTGAGAGGTAAAGAAATGTGTAAGTTTAAGGTTGTGTTTTAAGAAACTGTGATCAAACTATATTGTTACATTGTTATAAGAAACTATATTGTTATAAGAAACACTTTAAATTGTATCTGCAGAATTGTTCTAGTATCCAGACTCCTGTTACAGTGCTCTTAGACAACTGGAAATCAAAGTTTTCAACATGGGACTAAATGAGTTGGACATGATGTTGTTAAACTGTACATTTATCTCTACATAACTTAATGCTCCTTTGACTAGGACCCATAGCAAATGGGTACATCTCATTGTGAGTAAGGTGAACTATTTCCTTTTCTCTCCTTTGTACCTTCAGCATGTTTTTTTTAATGTTTCATGGCGCTATGTTTGTTTGCATAAACCCAGACAAAAGCAATAGGGCCTACCCCTGGTGTAGACAGGAAAACCAGCTATGGGACCCCAAAAGCCCTCTTCCAAGGAAAGAGTTGGGGGACTGGTCTAAATGACAAAAGTGGGTATTTAACAGTTACTCTTTCAAGTACCCTACCAAACTCAGGGAGACCCTGAAGGAAGGCCGGCTCAAGGAAGGACTGGACATTGTCTGTGCCATGAAAATCTGTAATGACTGACTCAGCCTGGGCCCTGCCCTCAGTGTCCCAAAACTGGAGGCTGAGATCTCTCCCAGCCCTGAAGGATGGGATGGGCTCCTGACTGCCAGGACACTCCTATGGAGGGTGAAAGGTCTGGGGCCACACCCAGATCAACCTGAAGGCTCTACCTCTAGTTCATCGTGGGACCTGATCTTCACTACTTATGGCCAAGTCTGAGTAGTCCTGACGTTAGGTAAGACATTAAATGCTGTTATTGGTGTGTCCCCTCCTCTGTCTTTGACCACCCCTGGGACTTCTCAGTAAGTAATGGGATGCCCCAAGTGGAGCCAATTATGCTTTGTGCAAAAGAACGAGCCAGGTTTGTTATGCCATCTGGCAAATTTAAAATGGAAGAGGAGAGAAACCCATTTTTCTATAACTTGCTTTTTATAAGAATCAGATTCCAGCTATACAAAGGTGATTGAATAATTGGGTAATTCAGTAAGTAAGTCTATAAAGAAACTCAGTGTTGTACATTCTATCAGCAGTCTGGCTAGAAAAGTAGAAGCCAGAGCTTTACCAGGGGAACCTCAGCTCAAAGTGCAGGATCAATTGCTTTCCCCCAGCCTGTCAATTGGCTGAAGTGCTGAGAGTGGACATCTAAACTGGTTCTAAGTATTCATTCTTAGTTCTGTGAATACATATAGTCATTTGGGAAGAGCGGATTTTTTTTAACAGCTCTTAATTCTTGCTCCATCCTGGGATTAATACCCCATTTAGAGAATATTTCCTCTAAGCCAGAACACTGCAGAAGAGGAAGAATGGGCATTGGAGCCAGGTTTCTCAAGGGAAATTGAAAACTGCTGACCCCCGGACTAATGCAGTGAAATATTATTGAGAGGATTGAACAGGGCAGTAAGAAGGAGGAAAGGTAGCTTGAGAATTCACCCCTTGTGCAGGCAGGTTCGGCGCCCCTGTGTCAGCAGGTAGCAGTTCCAGAAAACGAACTTCTACCATTTTCCCTTTAAAGATTTAGGTGGTGAAATCTCTAGGGGAATATGATGTAAGTAGATAGATTAAGAAAGCCCTCCCCCCCCAAAAAAAAATCCCTTCCAATTGCCCTGCTGTCAGTGCAAACCCCCTTTATGGAGGAACTCGGCTCCCTCCGAAATTCTTTTGGGTTGACTGCCACTACTCCAACTTAGCCTTGAAAAAGGAAGTGTAGACCAGGATGCCTGATCTCTCTCTTCTCCAGTTATTACTAGCCCTACAGGTATCAAGGCCCACCTCAATGCAGGGCTTGGAGCACACTGCCAGACTGAAGGGAAACTAGTAACTCCTCATCCGTATGCATCTGATCTGGATCAGGTGACATAAGACTGCCACCCTCGAACCTCAGTGGAGAGGTCCTTACACTGTGATCCTGACCATATCGACTGCTCTGAAGGTGGACAAAATCAAAACCTGGCTCCATGCTTCACTTGGCTTGCTTGCACATAACACCTTGCTTGTCTCCTTCCTATTTTGCTGATTCCAGTCCTCCTGAATTGTGTTTGATGGTAATGATTGTGGTACAGGTATATTGGGGTGGGGGTGGGGGGAGCTGGGAAAGTACCCTGATTCCATCCCACAAAGGACCCCTAGTGGTCCTGCTTTTGCTCCTGCATCCTTAATAAGTGAGTGGGGTTTTTTTTAAGGGCAGAATAACTACAGTACAGCTTATGATCTTAAGGTGCAATACACTGGATTGACCAGGAATCTGCAGTCCACAGAACTGTTAATCATTCAAGAGTATGATTACTCTTGAAGGCACGGGAGAATGAGGAAATAATCCACAACATAAGCAATGGCAATGCCACGACAGGTGGCAGAAATGAGAAAAATCATCTCGGTCTCAGGTTCAGTTCCTGGAACTAAAACAGTTTCAGTTTCCCAGAAATCAAACAATGCATAACTAGCCTGCCTGACCCCACCTGGAAGGTTCCTGGGCCCAGCAAGTGGGCTCAATCAATCACCAGGTGCCAGAAATTGTCCTTTGTTAACTGTATAGAATGAGTAGTTTGTGGAACCCTATGCTATATAATGCCCTGTGAAACTAGAGTCGGGGTCCTTGTCAAGACTCCACTGCGTTGGATGAGACTTGGACCCTAGCTCGAGCTGGCAATAAAGGTTTCTTTGCTTTTGCATTATTGTGTGGACCTGGTCTCTCTGCAGCTGGAGATCTGAAACTCGTACATAACAGGGTGAACTTGTGTCTATGAGGCTAATGAACCATGACCAGTGAGAATAGCATATAGGACTTTTGGGTTCTTAGTCCATGGTCTCAGGCATTCTAAGTCATGTTGGCACCGACTGGCCCTGCAGACACAGAGCTGTCCTCAAATTGCAGACAGCTGAGCCCTTTCCCCAAGTCTTGGCCTTGGTTATGTTGCACAGAGGGCAACCCTTCCATGCTGGAGACTTGGAAAGAGAAGGAAAGAGAGGACTGTTGTGATGCTCCAGCAAAGGAATGTCACCAAATCAACAGCCAGAGGAGATGCTTGGACACAATCTTACCAACTAAAATGCAGAAAGGCTTCCATTTTTTCTGGGTGAGATAAAGCGCTGGTTAGAAGTCACATTGAATACCCATCTTGTATCAGGAGCTGGCATTTTAAACACCATGCCTGGAAACACATTGTAAGAACAGAAGAAGGCTGGTTTGCTTGGCACGGAGCTGTTCCCCCCATTCCTGCTTCTTCAGGAGTCACCCAGACACACAGCAAGCTGTCACTTGCATAAAGCAGACTCAGAGAGAGCCCAGTGCCTAGGAATAAAACCACACGTGTGGGAAACTAATATTTGGAGTCCAAATTATTAATTGAGGAAAGAATAGCCTTATCAATAAGTTGTATTGGAGAACTGCATATTCATATGCCAAAGAATAAAATTAGATACACACACACCCAACTGTTACATCACTCACAAAATAAGGTAGGAATGGTTTAAGGACATAAATGAAAGGCAGGAAATCATAAAATTCTAGAAAAATCATTGTATGAATCTACATTAGCAATAATATTTTGGGTATGAAACAAGCACAACCAACAAACAGAAATTGACACACAGAAATATATCATGCAGAGTCTATCAAGATGGAAAAGTGTGAAGACACAAAACCCAGGCCAAGTGATGGCCCCAGAACACGTGCTTTGCAGGACATAAACCAGTTGCAAAAAGGAACATTGTGAGGCAGCCATAGAGGCTCCCGGTCAGTTCCCACCAACTCACTCCTCTCTCCTCCTCTGCTTTTTCACAACATGATAACTGAGCAACTTCCGGTTCCAAAAGGGGGAAAAAGACAACTGCAAAAGCAGGACTTTATTGGGAGATGTGAAGAGGGAAGGAATATAACTCAGGTGAGGTGGCAGGTGCACCTCCAAGGTGCCATGACTTGTAAGAGAGGAAGGTGGAATGCAAAGGAAGAGGTGAAGGAGCCATGCTCATGGGTCTAAGAGGCTCACTGATGCACTGGGATGTGTCAATGAGGCTTTCTGGAGAATCAGAGTTCACTACAGAGTACAGAGACCTGACCGAGCACTGTAGGAAGCATGCAGGTGCTTGTAACTGTGAGCACTAGTCAGCCAAGAAGCAGTCAAGGACAGGCTGACAAGGGGAGGTCCTCCATACTCAGCTGTGGGGAGGGCCTTCTAGCACAGCACTGTGTGAGGACCGAAACCTGAGTCTGTGACTCTCAGACACCAACAGTTGGTGGGGAGGGAGCAACAGGGGTGCTTAAAGCTTAGTGTGGAGTTTGGTGGGAACTGAGTGGGCACCACCTCTGGCCTCCTCAGAAGCACATTCCTCTTTGCCAGTTGGCTTGTGTCCGGCAAAGCACCTGTTCTCACTAGGTCTGCATTGATATCTGCAGTGATTCTGGCCTCTAATTACAGCTGAATGCACTGGACTGAGTGTGACTTGAAAAGGAGAAAAATTTTGGTGTCAGAGATCAAAGCCCAGGCCCTCATATTTTTACAACAAGGAGTTGAGTTCTGTCAGTCAACTCCAAGGCCGGACTTGGAGAGTGACATTTTTCTGGGGTGGGGGAGGGTCGGTCCCACCCACAGGTGCTCAGAGCACATCTCCGTACTCAGGGAATCACTCCTGATTCCCTGTGCCAGGAAGTAAACCAGTGTCGGTGAGTGCAAGGCGAACCCTTTACCCTCCGTACCATCACTCTGGCCCAAATGGAAAACAGTGTTTATTGGTGACACCTTTGAGAATCACCCTCCTTTAGTCATTTGGGACTGTGCCTAGGACTTTCACCTGACCAAATCCAAGGCCACAGCTTCTAAATTGCTCCACTCCCGTCTGCATCCCATTAATGGCTATGGCAGAACCCAGAGAGTAGGAGCAGCTCGGTAAAGCAGGCACTTTCCCCCTGACCAGGGCTCAATTTCTAGCATCCATTATGGTCTCCGAGAACCCCAGAGTGATTCCTGAGGGCAAGTAAGGAGCAAGACCTGAGCTTCACTGGGCATGGCCCAAAGACAAACCAAAATAGCTAAGTATCACCAGGAGCAGCCCTGGGGCCTCCTGAGCATCACTTGGAAGGGCCCCCAGAAATAATGAAAATATAAGTATGAACATCCTGCCTTCTTCCTAATCATCAAGGGAAACCTTTTGGTTCTTCACCATTGAGTATAATGTAACTGTGAAGTTTTGTTGCACATAGACACATTATGCTGAAGTGTGTTCATTATGCCCATTTTATTCACTTGTATCATTTGTATCACTTGTCATCCGGTTCGATTTGCTTGAGCGGGCACCAGTAATGTCTCCATTCATCCCCTGTCTCGTGCTAGTGTAGCCCAATGATATCTGCTCACTCCAGGAATAGGAAGAGCCTCAAACCGTTCATTCAGGGTTTTGACGAAGAAGTCTGACCATCTCCTTGGTGGGCGGTCACTCAGTCTTTTGATGTCCCATGGAATCCAGTCAGTAACAGCAGCTCTAGTCCAACGGTCGTCTCTGAATTGCATTACGTGTTTGGCCCATCTGATTTTTGACACCTTGGCAAATGAGACAGCGTCCCTGATTCTTGACCGTCAACGGAGGTCAGAACTCCAGATTTCTTCTCTCACTTGAGTGAAATGTGATACTCCTAGAAAAGCTCATATATATATATATATATATATATATGTGTGTGTGTGTATATATATATATACACACACACACATATATATATAGCACATAGCATTCTCATCCTGTTTGCATAGGGCCCAGGTCTCTGAAGCGTATGTTAGTGCCTCAGAGCCTATTCGATTGATAGTTTTTTTAAAAAAAAAAATACACAATCCTTCCAAACGCTTTTTAAGCATCTAATGAGAATTCTTTATCATTTCAGCAACATTTTATAGATTTCACTATCCTTTTTATTAATGAGGGATATAATATTGAACTATAGATATTAAATCATCACTGTCTCCTTGGAATAAATCCCACTTGATAATTCTCAATGGTCCATTTAATGTATTATTAAATTCCATTTGCTAAGGTTTTATTGAGGATTTTGCATCTACATACTTTGTGTCATTATAATAAATCACTTTTGAGTGTCTTTTGTCAAATTCAGCCATGAAGCCATCTGATCCTGGACTTTTGTTTCTTAGTAGGCTTTATTATTGTTTTGTTTGGGGGCCACATCTGGCGGTGCTCAGGGCTTGCTTCTGGCTCTGTGTTCAGGGTCCACTCCTGGTGGGGCTCTGCAGACCATATGTGATGCCAGAGACCTAATTCACGTGGGCTACACGCAAAGCAAGCTCCAGCCATTATTAATAATAATCTCTATATGGGTTACTGATATTTTTTAGCACAGTGGGTATGGCATTTGCCTTGCATGCAGCCGATCCGGGTTCTATTCCTCTGCCCCTCTCAGAGAGCCCAGCAAGCTACCGAGAGTTCTTGCCCACACAGGAGAGCCTGGCAAGCTACCAGTGGCATATTCAATATGCCAACAACAGTAACAACAAGTATCACAATGGAGATGTTACTGGTGCCCGCTCAAGTAAATTGATGAGCAATGGAATGACAGTGATACAGTGATTTATAATTCAGTTTTGGAAACTTGCATCATTCTACAAATTTATGCATTTGTTTTAAATTGTTTAATTTTCTGGCATGTAACTATCATAGTAGTTTCTTATGATCCTCAATACAGTGGGTCATACATTTTTTTGTACTTTTCTGTACTTTTTGTACATTTTTGTACTTTTCACTTTATGAAATGAAACTTCCACTTTATATTAATATTTTCTTCAGAGACAATACTTTTATTTCAATGATCTAGAATGTTCTACTTGAGCCAGAAAATTCTCAACAGAGCAAATGTGTAGAGAGCTAAATTTAAAACTTTAAGCTGCATTAAAGGGGATATATTCGGAATTTCTTCTCCACTTACAGTTAAAAGATCTTTAGACTTCTGTACTTCATGGTTATTTTCTCAGTTATTTTTAATTTCTGCTTCATGATGTGTTTTTGACATATTGAATTCTGTTGGGAGTTGCTTTAAGAAATTATTCTCAGGAGCTGGAGCAATAGTACAATGGGTAGGGCATTTGCCTTGCACGCAGCCGACCCGGATTTGATTTCCAGCATCCCATATGGTCCGCTGAGCACCACCAGGACACCAGGAGTGATTCCTGAGTGCATGAGCCAGGAGTAACCCCTGTGCATCGCTGGGAGTGACCCAAACCCTCCCCCCACACACACAAAAAAAAAAAACAACAAGAAATTCTTCTCAATCCTTCTGGGATTCTCAGTATTTCTGTCAATAATCCAGTTTGTAATTTTTTTATAACCAAATAGCTCAACAAATTTAATAAACTCAATATCCTATCTGAATTTTTCCATAGACTGTTTTCAGCTCACTCTGAGAGACACTATCAAATCTAGGAGGGGAATCAGCCATGTCCCTTTAAACTATTTGTTGTTAAATATTCTCTTTGATGACATATGAATTTAAGTTTTGGTATTTTGCCTAGAGAAGACCTCCCTACCTGAGTGACTGCTTTTACTCAGTAAGCATCTCAATCACATGTATTAGGGGTGAGGGGAGGGGGGATCATGCAGGACAGGTGTCTGGGCCACAACCAAGGCTTTCTCCTGGCTCTGCACTCAGGAATTGCTCCTGGTGGTGCTCAGGGGATGCCAAGGATTGAACCCAGGTTGGGTCCTTGCAAGGTAAGCGCCCTCCCCACTGTACTATCACTGCAGGCCCTCAGTAACATGTATTTGGCTTGTGAATCCAATTTAGTATACAGATGATATACAGCTATTCCCTTTTCCTCAATGTATCAATGGGGCTAGGTGTCATTTCTTTTCAGTTCAGTAAGTAGCCTCATCATCTCTAAGCAAAGTATACTGTATGCTGTTGTGCTATCAGTAAATCATTCTCCAACAGATACAATCCTTTTGATAAAAGGATTTTTTGTTTTTTTAAAAAAGTGCAGTAGGTTTAAGATCATTGATAGATGCTCTATTCCAGAAGCCATGAGTCTGTTCAATATCTTCTTCCTCAAATTCAATTCCAAGTTCTCTATTTCCATGATCACTTGTATCACTTGTAGTCCCATTGATCTTCGATTTGCTCGAGCGGGGGCCAGTAACATCTCCATTTGTCCCTGTCATGAGCTAGTGTAGCCCAATGATACCTGCTCCCTCCAGAAACAGAAAGAGCCTCAAATCATTCATTCAAAGATTTGACGAAGAAATCTGACCATCAAGTTGGAGGGAGACCACGAGGTCTTTTGACATCCCATGGAATCCAGTCTGTAACAGCTCTAGTCCAACGGTCGTCTCTGAATCGCATTACATGACCAGCCCATCTGATTTTTGATGCCTTGGCAAACGAGACATCATCCCTGATTTTTGACTGTCGATGGAGGTCAGAACTCCGGATACCTTCTCTCACTTATTTAGAGCATTATTTAGAAAAAAAATAAGGTCATTGAAAATTTGTGGGATTGGTGTTGGATTATTGAGTGTCATCATCAGCAACTTTGTAAACCACGGTGTTTAACTAAAGTGTGTGTAGGGGGGAGGGTGGCCCTGCCTATTTCGTGTAAACTCCAAAATGTACAGAATTTTTTAAACGTTTTAATTTAATCATTGTGTGATAGACCTTTACAAAGCTGTTCATGATTAGGTTTTAATCATACAGTGTTCCAACACCCGTCCCTCCACCAATTTCCCAGCATCAGTGTCCCCAAGTTCCCTCCCATCTTCTCTCTAGCTTCCTTCTCCCCCTACCCATCCCCCTCTCTCCCTCCTCCTCCCCCTCCTCCTCTCCCTCCCCATTCCCCATTCCCCTCCCTCCTTCCCTCTCCCCCCTCCTCCTCCCCCTCTCCCTTTCTCTCCCTTTCTCTCCCTTTCTCTCCCTCCCTCCCTCCCTCCCTCCCTCCCTCTCTCTCTCTCTCTCTCTCTCTCTCTCTCTCTCTCTCTCTCTCTCTCTCCTCTCTCTCTCCCTCTCCCTCTCCCTCCCTCTCTCGCCCCCTCCCTACCCCCATTTTTGGGCAATGGAACTTTAGCACAGAATTTTTTTTTCTGCTTTTTGGGTCACACCTGGCAATGCACAGGGATTACTCCAGGCTCATTCACTCAGGAATTACTTCTGGCGGTGCTCAGGATGCTGGGAATCAAACCCAGGTCAACAGTATGCAAGGCAAATGCCCTACCACTGTGCTATCACTCCAGCCCCCAGAAATTTTTTTAAGTTTTATTAATGACAGGTAAGACATGATTACTACCATAATAAGATCTACATTACAAAATAAGGGGCTGGAGCGATAACCCAGTGGGTAGGACATTTGCCTTGCATGCGACCAACCCGGGTTTGAATCCCAGCATCCCATATGGTTCCCTGAGCACCACCAGGAGTAATTCCTGAGTGCATGCAGGAGTAACCCCTGTACATTGCCGGGTGTGACCTCCCCCGAAAAAAAGCAAAATAAAAGTACAAAATAAAATGTAATGCAATATATTTTAGATTCCAGAGTTGAAACTTACTTATGTAAATTAGAAAAAAATTATTGTATGTTTATTAAAGGATTCTATTTTCCTAGATTACATAGGTTAAATCATACAGCAATCACAAATTGGCTTTTACTGATCTATTACTGATTATTCTATTGCCATTCTTTGAGTTTTGTTGGAACAAGCAATACAAAGTGAATTTGTTCTGTGCCTAAGGTTGGCGTTAGGAGGGAAACTGGGGACATGGTGGAGGGAAGGTCACACTGGTGGTGCTAGAACACTAAATGCCTGAAGCAACTGTATTAGGAGCAACTTTGTAAATCATGGTGTTTGAATAAAGTTTTTTTTAATTTTTAAAAATAATAAAGTAATTGAAAATTGAATTTCCTTGAGTTTTTTTTAGTGAAAGTCTAATATTTTAGGCAAAGGTTACTAAAAAAATATTAATTACGTATGGTTTTCTTGCCTTACCATTAAGTTTGTGACCATTCATCTTAGTAAAATCACTTTTCCTCAATCTTGTCGTAAATTTGCTGCTCCATAAAGTCTTCCCAGCCCTGCAGCTGTCCTGTCAGAAGGGCAGCCAGAGGCTAGGCTGAGAGACTTGTGAATGCAGAACCTGCAGTGGATAAGGAAATATAAATGGGAAAAATCAAGACAATTATCCTAAAGCACTTTGTCTTATAGTTGGGGGGGGCATTTGTTTTGTTTGGATTTTTTTTAATTGACTCACCATGAGATAAAGCTGTTCATGATTGGGTTTCAGCCATACTTACAACACCCATCCCTCCACCTGTGTACATTTCCCAGCACCAGGGCCCCCAGGTTCTGTTTTGCCACCCCACACCCCAGCCTGCCTCTATGGCTCTCCTCCCTCCCCTCCCTCCCCTCTCCTTTCCTCTTCTCCCCTCTGTCTCCTTCCTCCCCTCCCCTCTCTCTCCTCCCTCCCCTCCCTCCACGCTCTCTCTCCTCCCCTCCCTCCTCCCCCTCCCCTTCCTTCCTTCCTCCTTGCACTATGGCTTGCAATACAGGTACTGAGAGGTTATCATGCTTGCTCCTTTATCTATTTCCAGCACGTCGTTCTTATCCAGAGAATAAGATCATTTCCAACTCTCATTTCCAACTCTCTTAGTCATAGTGGTACAAGGGGGGGGGGGGTTAATGGGCTAAATAAACTGTCACTGTCACTGACATCCTATTGCTCATGGATTTGTTCGAACGAGCACCAATAATGTCTCTCATTGTGAGACTCATTGTTACTGTTTTTGGCATATCGTATATGCCATGGATAGCTTGCCAGGCTCTGCCGTGCGGGCGCGATACTCTCAGTAGCTTGCCGGGCTCTCCGAGAGGGGCAGAGGAATCGAACATGGGTCGGCCGCGTGCAAGGCGAACGCCCTACCGCTGTGCTATTGCTCCAGCCCAAGGATAAAATAAATAACTTCATAAAAGCAATATATAGAAAGGATTTATAAAAGGGGAAATGTATTATAAAGGTATAGACGGGCTTTATAGGGGCTTCCAAAGGAGTCCTGACAGACACAGAATGCACTCATTTGTGGAATGTAAGGTAGTAGGAGACTAACACCTAAGGAGAGTAGCGACAAGGGCAGGAGGATGGCCCCATGGCTTGGAGCCGGATGCTGGCCTCACACGCAGGAGGGGAAAGCCCTGGGACAGGGAAGGGACCAGTGAGCGAATGGCGGTTGGAGGGCTCGCTGGGGGCTCCTGCCAAAAGCAGACTATGGACCAAACATGATGGCCGCTTAGTATCTGTATTGCAAACCAGAACCCCCAAAGGAGAGAGAGAATAAGAGGGAATGCACCTGCCACCGAGGGGAGGGGCACGGGTGGGGCATGGGGAGGGCCGGGCGGCGGGAGGGACTGGGATCCTTGGCGGTGGAGAATCCCTGCGGAGGGGTGGACGCTCCGTTGTCGTCCGACTGAAACGCAATCACGAAAGCTTGTGAGTCTGTAGCTGTACCGCACTGTGAGTCAATTAAAAAAACCAAACCTGGAGGGCTGCCCTGCTTGTCCCTCCTGCGGGACCCTCCCAGCGTCAGGCAGCAAAGGCCCGCCTGTGAGCGGCCCACAGGGCAGGGGGCTCTGCGAGGGGACTCACCACGCCGCCCCCAGGCGCTCCTGCCCCCGGGCTCTGGCGGACACGGGGACGCCCGGCCGCGGAAGGGGGCGGCCCTCGGGAGCCGTCGCGGCCTGCCAGCGAGCCGGCCCGAGCAACGGCCAGTCCCCGGGCTCCGCACACCGGTGCCTGCACGCACGCTGGGGGACAATGGGGGCGCGGGCGCTGGGCAGGCGGGCGGGAGAGGGGGCGGCTGGGTGCTGCGGGGTCGCCCGGCTGGGATCCTGCAGGCCCAGGCCCCTCGGCCCCTCTTGGACCGCCCAGCAGGTGTCGCCCCTGCTGTAGCGGGTGGGGGGCCTCGCTGTGCCCCTGCTCTGCCCCACTCAGGTGTGGCGTCTCTGCGTGGACTCAGCATAGCCCCAAGACAGCCAACCCAAGGACGTCCACTGTGCCCGGGTTCCGGTTTTACCAGGGGCATCAAAGGACCGTCTGCACACCGCCGCAAGACCTCCCGGCGCAGGGCACTGCGCGCGCCACCCCGGCGCCTGCTGCCTCCACGGGTCAGACGCCGCTCACTCCTACCTAGCGTGCAAAGGATTCCATAATTGACAATAGAGAACTAACACCATTTAATTAAAGGTTCTAGGTCTCATCAATTGTTTTGCATCCATACAATTTTTATTGTAATCTATTATTAATGTAGACACTTAATATCTATAGTACAATTTTTTCCGATATAAAACCGACATTCCCTTTCTTAGCTTTCTTAGGATAAAACACTATACTTCTATCAGCCTACTCAGATTTTTTCCCTTTAAATGTTCTTTGGGGGCTGGAGCGATAGCACAGCGGGTTGGGCATTTGCCTTGCAAGCGGGCAACCCAGGGTTCGATTCCCAGCATCCCATATGGTCCCCTGAGCACCGCAAGGGGTAATTCCTGAGTGCAGAGCCAGGAATAATCCCTGTACACCACCGAGTGTGACCCAAAAAGAAAAAAAAATGTTCTTAACTTTTTGCACTCTTAACTAAATTCTCCATTTGTAGTTTTTACCTATTCCGTGTGAACTCATATATTAGCAAAGAATTTTTAAAGTTTATTAATACAGAGAAGGCATAATTACTACAATGAAACCCAAGTACACAGTAAATTTAATGCAATATATAAAAAGTTATCAAGTTAAAGGAATATTAAATAATTAAGAATTAGTATTTGATGGGGGAGAGAGGAAAGAAGGGGGGTGAGAACACATAGGGTAAGGGGGTTGCCTTATATGTGATCAAGCCTGGTTCAATCCCAGTCACTCTATATGACCTCCCAAGCCCTGCCAGGAGTGACCCCTCAGCAAATCCTGGTGTGTTCCCGAGCCACTTTCCCCTGACAAAATTAATTAATCTTTTAAACACCGACCAGAAAGTACCTTGTTAGGAATATCTGGAGTCTGGCCCTTTAAAACCAAGACTTAAAACCAAGTTCCCAGAAGAGAGCAACGCAGAGAGTCTCTTGCCGGTGCAACTGGCTGTCTTCCCCTGGCCCTCGAGCCCACCGGAGGGGGTAGGCTCTGGCTTTCCTCCCTGCCCTGAGCAGAGCTCCCGCAGCTGAAGACTTCCGAAGCCTAGCCACAGCCATGCTTAAGGCCCTCTCCACATGTTCGGACAAGCCTCACTCAGGAAGGTACCAGCAGAGGAATCCAGGTGTGTGGGACACGGAGCTAAGACCTCCAAGCCTGCCCGGACTGGGACTGGGTCTCTTCCGCCCAGATTTCCCATTTTCCAGTAGCTAGGTGGTCACACCCAGGAACTGCCCCCAGCGCCCGCCGTGTAATCCCACTAAAGGCCAACATCCAGAGACTTAAAACCAAGCTCCCAGTAGCAACAGCTTATAGCCTACTTCTCCCTCTGGGAGAACCTGGCAAGCTACCGAGAGTTTCCTGTCCACATGGAGGAGCCTGGCAAACTCCCCATGGTGTATTCATATGCCAAAACCAGTGATAATGTTGGGTCTCGTTCCCCTGACCCTGAAAGAGCCTCCAATGCGGCATCGTTGGGAAGGACAAGTAAAGAGAGGCTTCTAAAATCTCAGGGCTAGGACAAATGGAGACGTTACTGAGACCACTTGAAATATTCAGCGATCAACAGGATGATGATGATGATGATGATATATATATATATATATATTTGCTTTTGGGGTCACACCCTGTGATGCACAGGGGTTACTCCTGGCTCTGCACTCAGAAATCACCCCTGGCACTGCTCATGGGACCATATGGGATGCCAGGGATTGAACCCAGGTCAGCCTCATGCAAGGCAAATGCCCTACCCACTGTGCTATCACTCCAGCCCCAACACTTTTCCTTTTCTAACTACAAAATAATGCATATTATAAAAAGGAAAAGGGAAATTAGATTGGTATAAAGTGGAACTCCTCTCTGGCATCCTCTTTCCTGCACATTCACTCCCCCCCCTTTTTTTTTTGCTTTTGGGTCACACTCTGTGATGCTCAGGGGTTACTCCTGGCTCTGCACTCAGGAATTACTCCTGGCAGTGCTTGGGGGACCATATGGGATACTGGGAATCAAACCCGGGTCAGCCATGTACAAGGCAAACGCCCTCTCTGCTGTACTATCACTTCAGCTCCTCACTCCCCTTACTGCTAACAGGTTGAGGTTTATTTCTCTGAACAATTTTCTGTGAATTTATCATTTTTAAACAAATATGTAATGATGTTGCTTTGAAATTAGCTGTTTCCCAAACTATATCACTGACATCTTTTCATATTAAACACTATTTCTATTTTCAAAGATTTTAAAAAATTTCAAATAACAGGTGATGTACATGAATCTGTCTGACCTGTAAGTGATAAAAATGTGATCTTAGTCCATTTTACTATTACATAATGTTACTATAAGACCCATATACGGATCTTATTACACTGACATCTACTTTATTTTGCCTTGTTTTAGTCGGAGAGCTTGTATTTTTAACATTCCCTTTGTGTGAATTTATTATAATGTATGGAAATTAATCACTATATAAAGATATTTACAAAGAAACTGGACTTCAGTGTCATCCATATCAGTTTTCACACAGAAATTTGTAAAATAGGCCCTGGATATCTCTTAGCAGTAGAATGTAGAACATATGTATATTGTATGGTGGGGCCCTAGTCTTGATTCCCCGTGTAGGTAACATTGGTCTGTGCTTTCTCCCCGACACAAAAAGCTTAGGTTTGCTGAGTAATACCCATCACAGTGCTCCTGAAGCCCTCCCATTTCCTCGGTATTCATCTTTAACTTCTCTGTGCTCCACTTTCTCTACCTTTTAGTCACTCACTTCCCCTAAGCAGTACCTGTGATTTGTAAAGTAACTTGTAAAGTCAAATTTCTCAGAAATCTCTGATTTTGTATTTGTAAGTGAAATATTGCTTTCTCCTTTCCTTATGTTCTTTGCATAGTTTACTTTAGAGCAATGTCCTTTTTGTATAGACACAGGAAGACAGTGCTATGCGTTTGCAACTTGGAGTTAATTGATTCCGAATAATATTTACTCCTGGGCATCTGCTTTCTCGATCTAAGCCTCAGTTGCCCTTAGTTCTTAGCACCCCAAAAGCAGGGTCCTGGCAAGAGACTGGATGGACCCAGGGCATGCTGTGAACTACCGTGGCATCGAAACGGGCCAGGCCAAGTGCCCTAATACTTAACTATAAGTTAAGAGCATGGTCATGGACAAATTCTGTCATGATCCTAATAGTAACAACTGGATTAGGACCCTGCTAGGGTTAGGAAAAACTAATCTGGCCTGAGCACTGTAGTCTGGGATCTATAGTGAGATGTCCCCAGGAGAGCCACCCTAAAGCTTCATGTATCTCTTACTGTGTCCATACAAAATGGCTAATATTAAGAAGTAGAATTAAGATGAATGTTTACTCCGCCCAGACGAGAACGGCTCCTCTACTCCTAAAAGACCATAATCCTGGAGGCCTACTAACCACTTTCAGCACCCAGCGGCTTTTACAGAAACGCCTCTAGACTGAACTGAGCTGCGACCCCATGCTGCCTCAGGAGGGGAAAGGTTTTTCTCTCTCGGCCTTTCCTTTCCGCAATGGCGGTGGTGGTGGCCGCATGGTGACCGCCATCTTATACAGCCCACTAGCCAGAGGTACAGGCTTGCAGTGACACAACTTCTGGCAGAAATTTCTCTGGATTTAATTACCAAAATACCAGAAATCCAAGACCTCATATACTCTTCATTCTCAGCAATGGAAAACAAATTATCAAATGTTGCCTTTTCAGCGGGTTTAATTGTTGGGGGAAAGTTCCAAATAATAATAGTGAGTTTTCTATTGAAATATTGAATTTAATCAAAGTATGTCACTGTCTATGTCACTCATTCGGTTGCTCATCAATTTGCTCGAGCGGGCACCAGTAACGTCTCTCACTGTGAGACTTATTGTTACTGTTTTTGGCATATCCAATACACCACGGGGTAATCAAAGTATAGAGAGAGTAAATTGAAGATCATTAGCCACACAGGTGGGGGGAGGGGATGAGAGGTATACTGGGGTTCTTGGTGGTGGAACATGTGCACTGGTAAAGGGATGGGGGTTTGATCATTGTATGACTGAGACTTAAACCTGAAAGCTTTGTAACTTTTTTCATAGTGATTCAATAAAAAAATGATGAATTTTTAAATGGTTGTTGGACTAAGGAAAGGAAATACACACTCTAGATGGTATTTGGCCCTTGAGCATCTCCTGGCTGCAGGATCTTTAGAAGAGCTTCCTCAGAAGGAAGGGGATATGTTGATTGTGTTGCCTCACCTGTGTGTTTGCTAACCCCAATGCTTGGAGGTTGGAGCAAGACGAGATGGCGAGATAGAGCACGGAGAAACTAGCATGGGGGACAGGAGGAGATGGGAATGAGGGTCAGTGTGAGACTAGAATGGGGAGCCGAGTGAGACAGGAACAGGCACGTGGGGAGAATGGAATAAACAGCAACTGATCATCAACCAGCCTGGCAGCCCTGTTCCCTCCTTCCTGCATCTGTTAGCGGTGGCTGCAGGCCGGGTGGGGGAGCGGCTCATGGCCACTGAACACACGTGGCAGGCGAGAGAAACCATGTCACCAATGTGCTTGCTTATTTATTTTTTGATTATACACCCCAGCATCACAAAATTTATTTATTTATTTTTATTTTTTAAATTTTTATTGAATCACCATGTGGAAAGTTACAAAGTTCTCAGGTTTATGTCTCAGTTATACAATATTCAAACACCCATCCCTTCACCAGTGCCCATATTCCACCACCAAAAACCCCAGTGTACCCCCCACCCCCGCCCTCCCACCCCCAACTGTATAACTGATGAATTTCACTTCATTTTCTCTTTACCTTGATTACATTCCATATTTCAACACAAAACTCACTATTGTTGTTGGAGTTTCCCCCCAAGAAAGACAGCCCTACTACCAAGGAAGCATTTGATAATTTGTTTTCCATTGCTGAGAATGAAGCCCCACTACTCCAAGTACATAACTCTTCTTTTTTTTTTCCTTTTTCCTTTTCCTTTTTTTTCCCCCTCATCCCCCTTCCCGCGCCTCATAGTATGGTGGACACCACGCCGCATTTCTCCCTGAAAATGGGAAACAACCAGAAAAGAGGGATATTTCCTCTTCTCGTCTGGCGTGGAGCTGTTGCTTAGTTCACAGTCCAGAGAAGTGGCTGCTACTTTAATAACCTTCAATGTTTCAACAAAAACTCACTGTTATTATTTGGAGTTTCCCCCCCAAGTCAGACCTGCTAAAAAGGAACCATTTCACATTGCTGACAATTAAGAGATATTAAGTCGCTTGAAGCAGCAGCGTCTGCACGGTTTTGGATTTCTGTATAAAGTCCATGGAAAATTCTGCCAGAAATTGCATAGCCCAGCTCACAGTCCCAGCGCATTGCTGTAAGAAGTCTCTGGAATCAAAGTCTTTAGGCACAGAGGGTCCATTTCACTCTCAGCAGCTCCGAATTTATCTGGGCCGAGGGCATGCCGGTTACACCCACTTCCCATGATTCCCTAGGAGCCCCAAGTGTAAAAATCATATACCTCTGGGTTAGGAGTCTTAGAAGATGACTCCTGCCACATGGACATTGCCGCCGCCGCCATTTTCCATGCAGGAAGACAGGATGGGGAGGAAAGATCCACCCCCGGGTAGCACAGGGTTGTAGCCCAGTTCACAGTCCCAGTGCATTGCTATAAGAAGCTGCGTTGGATGCCCGAATGTGTTAGATCTCTGGAATAAAAGTCTTTAAGTGCAGAGGGTCCCAGCATCATCACAAGCTGAGTGTGCCCCCAAAATTTAAAAAAAATAAAATGTAATAAGTATTTTGCCTCAACACTTTCTAAGGAATAAATATTTGCTAAAACAACACCCCCATAATTCACTCCCGTGCTGCTGGGAGGGTATAGAATAAGTCAGGCTTATCAGCTATTCAAATGCTGCAGTGTATAGTGGTGTGCGTGTGTCCTTTTGAATAAATGTTCTTGTTTCCTGAGGGTAGATACCCAGAAGTGGAAATGCTGGGAGATATGGCAGCTCAATTCTTACTTTACTGAGAAATCTCCATTCTGTTTCCCATAGGGGTTGAACCAGACAACATTACCACCAGTGGTGGATGAAAGTTGCTTTTCACCACATCCCTGCCAACTTTGGTGTCCAAGCACAGATGAGTGAATTACAAAGGTGCATGTGCAAAATGGACGCTATGCAGCTGCAAGGAATGATAAAATCATGCAATCGACTGCAACTTAGGTAGAACTAGATAAAAGGTTAAGTGAAGTGAAGTCAGAAGGACAAATGCAGGGTGGTCTCACTTCTCTGTGACAGAATAACTTGTCAGGGGAATGCAAGGTAATATCAAGGGTCAGGTTCAGGGTCAGATCACCCTTGATCCTAGAGTATAGAAAGGAGAAGAGGCTGGAGAGAGAGTATAAAGAGTAGGGCTCTTTCCTTGCACCTGGTTCACCTCAGTTCAATCCCCCAAATCCCATGTGGTCCCCTAAGCATCACCAGGAGTGATTCCTGAGTGCAGAGCCAGGAGTAAGCCCTGAGTATTGCCAGGTGTAGCCACAAAACAAAAGAGAGAGAAAGAGAGAAAGAAAGAAAGAAAGAAAGAAAGAAAGAAAGAAAGAAAGAAAGAAAGAAAGAAAGAAAGAAAGAAAGAAAGAAAGAAAGAAAGAAAGAAAGAAAGAAAGAAAGAAAGAAAGAAAGAAAGAAAGAAAGAAAGAAAGAAAGAAAGAAAGAAAGAAAGAAAGGGAGAGAGAAAAAAGAGGAAGGAAGGAAGGAAGGAAGGAAGGAAGGAAGGAAGGAAGGAAGGAAGGAAGGAAGGAAGGAAGGAAGGAAGGAAGGAAGGAAGGAAGGAAGGAAGGAAGGGAGGGAGGAAGGGAGGGAGGAAGGGAGGGAGGAAGAGAGGGAGGAAGGGAGGGAGGGAGGGAGGGAAAGGATCAGGGAAGGAAAAAATAGAGGTGGTGTAAAATAAGAGGGGGCATACGAAAAGTGATGGGGGGTGTGGGCCAAAGGCCTGGGATATACTGGTGGTATAGTATAGTCCTATATCCAAATCACAAACTTCACAATCCTGAAAGCATGAGATCCAAACTTCCACCACCAGATTTTAAAAACCCGTCAAGGACGTAGTTGGAGGCAGGGAGTAGGGGATGAGGGGATGTGCCAGGAAGGAACACAGAGACAAACTCAACTATGAATAACTGTGCAAATCACGGTGTCTTAATAAATATATATAATATGAAAATAATAAACATGCACACACATACATACGTACACACACACACACACACACACACACCACAAAACTTTTTCACTTCAAGGCCTTCAGAATGTCTACTGGGTTGTTCTGAATAGGGAGATAGATATTACTATTGAATCTCTCTCTTCAACTATCTTCTACAACATATAAAGATTTAGAATTGAATGTGCTTCATTAGGTATTTGTATTTGAGGTAAAAAGCTTAAATAATGAACCCATAGTAGGGATCTACAGTTTTGATTCTTTTGAAAGTTCCTTGATTTCCCCTGACTGTCCTGGAACACTGGTAAAAATCCATCCATGGGTGCTAAGGCAGGAGTCAAAGAGAGGTGAACTCCTCAGGAAAGAAACTCTGAGAATAAAAGGTCATGTTAAGACTGTGGTAAAGGAGGGGGAGGGAAGCAGAGCAATAGTATAGTAGAGAGGACACTTGCCTTACACAAAGCCGATCCCAGATGGATCCTTGGTGTCCATCCCAGATGGTCCCCTGAGCACCACCAGGAGTGATTCCTGAGCGCAGAGCTAAGAGTAAATCCTGCACACAGCTGAGTGTGGCCCAAAAACAAGCCAAAAATATCCATAAAAAGATCATCTAGAATCCAAGGTTGTTCCTTTAGACCACACCCTAATAACAAAGCCCAGGAGGGCAGCCCTAACACCACCTGTCTGACCAGTGAGAGAGCACAGTTGTCTTCCACACAGCTGACCCAGGTCCCAATCCAAATTTCATCCCCAAAACCACTTATGGTGCCCTGAGTACCACCAAAAGTGATCCTTGAGCACCGAGCCAGGAGTAAGCCCTGAACACCATCAGGAGTGGCCTAAACGCCCTCCCACTCTATCCCCGCCATAAAAAATCTGGCATAATTTCCATAATATCCCAACATGTTCATTTCCATACCATTCCGCTCTTTAAAACAACGTTTTCTCAAGTAATAGAACTAGTGGGCTGGAGCAATAGCACAGGGGGTGGGGTGTTTGCCTTGCACTCGGTCAACCCATGCTTGATTCCTTCATCCCTCTCGGAGAGCCTGGCAAGTACTGAGAGTAAACCACACACACAGCAGGGCCTGACAAGCTCCCCGTGGCATATTCGATTTGCCAAAAACAGTAACAAGTCTCACAATGGAGACGTAACTGGTGCTCACTCAAGCAAATCAATGAGCAACGGGACAACAGCGATGGTACAGTGATGACAGTGATATAACTAGTAGGCAGAGGACAGCATTACAGCAAAGGTACCTGTAAGGACGGGCTGGTACCAGGAATCCCACCAGCTTCTTCCTGGAATGTCCATATTTTGCTGGTCTCAAGTAGCCAGGTAATCTTGCTCTCACATAGGAGTAAGAACAAGCCAAATCCCTGGGGAGGGTCAGAGCCGGAACCTCAGACTGCAGACTTAGGCTTGTGCAAGAGGTGGGAACCTAAAGCTCACACTTAAGAAAACTCTAGGCTCTATGAGTACAAACTGGTTTGAGGAAAGGGATAAATATTTGATAACTTCAAGATGTTTTCTTATCTCAGAAACAATAACAATTGCTCGGACTCATAACCTTTATTAGAGTCATTATTCTACTGAGGCATCGATAAACATCCCTAATATTGATATTGGGAAACAGGATCGATGCTGTGTCTGTTCACGACCCTGCAGCTCAGACTCGACTTCCCCTCCACATGGTCTGAGGCTTCTTAAACTTTGAGGGGAAGACTCTGGGGACACATATTCCTTGGAGGGCCCCAGGCAGTCACCACATCTGAGTCTGGTCTTGGCGTCCTGAGTGCAAGATCCCATTATGCTCCCACTGATCCAGTGCTGGCCACTGACAGCAAGATCCCATTAAGTGCAAGATCCCACTGAGTGCAAGATCCCATTAAGCTCCCTTGCCTAAGGACACAGAGCCTGTCATCTGTTCCTCAAGGACTTCTGGATGGAGCAGGGCCACACAACATGAAAATCTTGCCAACCTATCTCAGACGCTATACATAGGAGATCTAACAAACTAATCCAGTCCACTAGCACAGGCTAACTGCACCCTGCATTATGAAAATGCACAAGGAGAGTCATTCCTTCTGACCTTGCTCCCTACAGTGATCTGATGAGTTGATGAGTTGAGTTCTCTGATTTGACAATTCGCAGAGAAACTTTACCAACGTCTTTTGTTTGCTTCTCTGCTTTGGGCCACACCCTGCAGTGCTCAGGATCTACTCCTGGCCCTGTATCAGGACTTGGTGGGGCTTGTTTGTATGGGTGCCAGGGGTCAAACCCGGGTTGGCTGGGCACAAAGCAAGCACCACACCCACTATGGCTAAGACCCCCATAAAACTTCACCAACTTCAAAGAACAATTTTTTTAGAGAAAAGATCAATTATCTTTCATTCTCACTTTAGAAAATATTGCAAAAGTGGTGTCAAAGAAAAACATCATAATAAAAATATTTAAGAAAAGATTATGGGGCTGGAGCGATAGCACAGCGGGTAGGGCGTTTGCCTTGCACGCGGCAGACCCGGGTTTGATTCCCAGCATCCCATATGACCATATGACCATCTGAGCACCGCCAGGGGTGATTCCTGAGTGCAGAGCCAGGAGTAACTCCTGTGCCTCTCTGGGTGGGACCCGAAAGCAAAAAAAAAAAAAAAAAGATAATTACAGAAATATATGAGAAAAATAATTATTTTGTAAAATAAAGCATTGATTGCTCTTTAAGCACTTAAATTTTTTTGAGTTTATAAGGAACTTTATCATAAATTTCTCCTTTATTGCTAAATGTTTTTAATTATTAGTTTGCCATTTGTAATTTTGAATTCCCATTTTAAACAGCCCCTAAAACTCTATCTTATTTAGTGTCTACACAATTTAAGTGTCTGGGTGCTATAAAAACTTTCTATTGTATGCCAGCATCATTTAGAAGATATCTCTTGTTTGATCACATTGATTTTTCTTTTTATTTGTTTTTTGGTTCCACACTAGGCCATGCTCAAGGCTTACTCTTAGCTCCGCATCTCAAGGATCGCTCCTGGAGGGGGCCGGGGACCGTGCGTGGTCCTGGCCGGCCGCGTGCAAGGCCAGCGCCCTGTCCACTGCACTCTCGCTCCGCGCTGAGCACACTGAAAACGAAGGGCAACTTTTTCCTCCGTGACAAAAAGCCACATTGTTAGACCTGTGCAAAAAAAAAGAATAAGAAGGAAAAGGCTCTCAGAAGCGGGAGCGGAGCTTGCCCGTCCCACCGGCAGGGGGCAGCAGAGCCCGCCGCGCGCTCCGCCCGGGCCCTGCGGAGAACCAGGCACGGGATGCTGTTGCCCGGATGCCGCTGCCCGGGACGCCGGGACCGCGACGCTACCGCTGGTTTGCTGGTCCGCAATGCCACGTGCGGGCCACAGAGTCCGGAAAGTTCCGTGAGGGGCCCAGTTAGGGACGCTGGTGTCTCAGCAGAGGCTGGCTGTCAGCTCTGCTCGCCACACAGCAAACAGTGCTCAGGATGAGGGCAGAGTCCTGCTCCTGTCTGTCGAGTGCACGAACAATAACTGGACAGACCGGGAAGGACTGCGGGTTGGTACGGTAGTTTGGTACGAAGGTGGTTTGGTTTGAGGGCAGGAGCTGGGGTGGAGGGTTCCTTCCGCCCACCTTGGAGGGAAGCGTAGGCCGCACAGCGTGTGGCTGATGCATGTCCCATGTTTGTTGGAGGATGCTCCTGCGCTGTGCTCCTGGGGCAGACACCGTCCTCACCTCTGCCATGTCCCAGTCCTGTGGCCTGGTAGATGATCCCCCGCTCCCCCAAAAAAATACAGTGCTGAATTGAGTTGCCAGTCAGTGTCAACAGCGAAACCGCAAAGCTCTGGTTACTGGGAAGTCGGAGATGCTGCGAGCACAGACTCGGGGCAAATGGGAGCACCGATCTTAGGAAGCCCCTCCCAGCAAAGAGCCGAGTCAGAGAGGAAATTCGCCATTAGGAAGGGGGTAGGGGGAGGTGGCCAGGGAAGGGACCGCTCTGGTCAGTTGTCACTCTGGACCAGGACTAGGTGCTGGAAGGAGGAAAAGTGAGACTCTCAGTTATGGTATTGGAAACCACAATGCCAGAAACGGGGGAAAGAAAGAAGAAAAAGACGCTGCCGTGTAGGAGGTAGGGGACAGGAGGAAAACTGGGACACTGGGGAGGGAAGTGGTGCAGTGTGTAATCACAATGAATAAATAAATAAATAAATAAATAAATAAATAAATAAATAAATAAATAAATAAAGAATGATCCTCGGGGCTGCTATTGCTGCTGGACACCTGTGTGCATTCAGTAGCCCTGAGCCGCCTCCCCGCCTCCCCACCTCCCCAGGGCCCCCCAACAGAGACACAGAGAGACCGGAAGATGGGGAGGATGGGGACCACAGTCAGATGGTGAAAATGGCCCTTTTAATGCAGAGTTGCTAGCATACTTATAGAACATCTGAGGGGGGGTGAGGTAAGCACAGGTGTGGCTGTCATTTACATAGACAAACATTTGGCAGAAGAATTAGGGAGATCAACTCAAGGATATACACTGTCTCCCAGGGACAACTGCATTGCTTTTATGTTTCCCTCTAATTGTATAAGTTATTGATACTTGCAGTTGTTTGGACAAACACAGTAAGAGACAAAGATTTCAACTCTTAGTTCTCTGGGCTGAGCAAACAAGGCTTTAAACACTTGGTTGTCTGGGCTCTGAGTGCAAGCAAGGCTTTTACTGTAAATCCCAGACTAAGTCCTCAGGCCAGTTCAGCTAGTCCTTCCCCAGGCTGGTCCTGTCTCTGAAGTTGTAACACTTTGTATGAAAACCATGCATTTATGCTTTCTAGAATGTCCCATTTCGCTGCCGGGTAGTTTGGCCACTCACCCCGGGTCCATCCCAGTCATCGCAGTCCCACAGCGGTACCTTCCCTTTGGGGTGTCAGGAACTACAGCACCTGAAGCCTGAGTCAAGTAGTTGTGATCAAGTAATTATGCCCAGGAGCAGATATATTTCAGCATCAATCAACTCTCAAATATTAGGAGCATAGCAGTAATGGTCTTTCTGTGTTTAACCAAAGAACACTGCTCTATGGTAACGTATAAAAAAGGCTATAGGGTGTAAAAAACTAAGGTGGCTCTGTCTCACCACCCATGTTCAGTTCTCTGGAACTGCAGTGTGTGGACTGGATCGGGACGGCCGGTGATCAAGGAAAGGCGAAGGGAGAACGAGGACCAAGCTAGTTGCTGATTAGTTACCGTTTATTCAATCTTCCATCTTTCTCATCTCCCGCACTCCCAGCTCCATCCTCTCTCCGGATCAACTGCCGCCTCTTTCTGGCTTCTCTCATCTCTCCCCCTACTTATCTCTCCCACCTTGCCCTCTAGGCTACACCCAGCCAGGTAGCAAAATCAACATAAGAAAGCCCTTCCTGAGGGCAGGGCATTCCAAAGCCCTTCCTGACTCTTAAGGTTTTTTCTTTTCCTTAGTCCAGACACTTATTAACATCTTAATACTAGTTATTTTTGTATGGACATAGCAAGGGATACATTGAGGTTTGCAAGGCAGCTCTCCTGGCAACATCTTGCCACAGGCTCAGACCACAGCACTCAGGCCAGATTAATCATTCCTCACCCTAGCAGGGTCCGAATCTAGTTATCACTGTTTGGATCATGACAACATTTGTCCATAATCAAGCTCTTAGCTTATAGTTAAGCATTAGGCACTTTGGCCAGGCCCATTTCGATGCCAGGGTAGCACACAACTGCCCTGCGTCCTTCTCGTCCCACGTCGGGACCCTGTTTTGGGGATGCTAGGAAGTAAGGGCAGCTGAGACTTAGGTCAAGAGAACAGATGCCCTGGAGGAAAATATCATGTAGAGTCAAATGACTCCCAGGTTACAAAAGCATAACATTTGTTAAGTCTTCCTGTGTCCATACAAAAAGGACTTGCTCTGAATAAACTATGCAAAGGACTCAAGGGGAAGAGAAAAACATTATTTACAAGTCAACAGAACACTAAGAAAGAAGCTACAAATAAACAAAGAGGAATAGAAGCACTGTAATGGGAGTAACCCAATAAACCTAAATTACCTGAAGCTATATAATCCTACAATAGGGGAAACAGAAAAGCAAGTACAAATATACAGCTTTTGAATACAAAGCAGTATCAATACAAGTTCAGAGACACCAGAAAGTTTTGTTTTACAAGCAATCGAGATTGACATGGGGGACTGTGACAATGAGAGGTAAAATACAAGGGAAAGATTACAGATAAACTTTAACTAAGGTAGGGATGCTAGCAAGGGTAATTTAAATTCCTCTAGGAGGAGGAAAGAAGACAATACACTGATTCAGTCTAAAGCTTAGGGTTAATATCCAACACAAAAGGAAGGTTGAAGATAGACTTTGACTAAATTAAGGATGTTAGCAAGGGCATGGTAAGCTTCTCTGGGAGGAGGAAAGGGGCAATTCACTGATAAAGCCTAAAGCACTTAGGGTTGATATCCAACAGTGCAGGGTTCCAACACCAGTGTGTTGGAACTCTGTACACCTGAAACTCATTTATGAATAACTTTATAATCATGGTTATTCAATCAAAACATTTTTAAGAAAGATTCTCACAACCCAGGGCCTCCTGATGGCAAACAGACCCTCTGCCTGACGCCCCTGAAGTCAGCTCAAGGCCTCAGTCACCCTCACATGTGCTGGTGGCGTCTCTCAGAAACACAGTCACTGGCTGATGATAAGGTCATTATTACAAAGGGATGGTAGTCTGTCGCATCATACTGATCAAATGGAAATTTCCACAAACAGAAACAGCACTTAGCTTTTCAGTCCTGACCAGGGGGGGCCACCCTGGCTCCTCCCAGGCTTCCCATCCAGCATCAGACCAATCACATCCCCTAGAAGTCCTTGTTTCTAGTAAAGGGAATTGCTTTTGAAAGGCCACAACAGAGACGCGGCTACTGTGGGAGCCACATTCCCTTTCTAGGTCTAGTGACACAGACGGGAAACGTCTAATTCTTTAGGTTTGTTCTATGTTCTTTCATGGGGTGACCAGGTAAGTGCAGCCACAAAGGAAATGTAGGAAAGGTTTTTAGGGAGACAAATCCATTACACATACATGCCACAGCTAAAACAGGAGGCAGAGGGTGGGGAGGAAACAGGAAGAGCAGGCAGGCAGGAGCAAAGGGAGAAGAGAAGCCACGGCCAAGGAGGGGAAGGATTGGACCTTTTCCCCTTTGCAGCAGCATGGCGACCCCCACCTTTCAGAGCCAACTGGACAGAGAGGTAGGAGCTTGCAGTGATGGGGCACGCAGGAAATCTTGCGATGGGGGGAAGGAGGTGTAACCAGCCTGCCCACCCCCCCACCCACCCCCGTCCAAAACCACAAAGCCACTGTCACAGCCGTGCAACATCATATGCTCTTCATTATCAGCAATAGAAAACAAATGATTTAATGATGCCTTTTCAGTAGGTCTGATTGTTGGGGGAATATTCCAAATAATAGTGGGTTTTCTGTCAAAAATTGAATGTAATCAAAGTAGAGAGAGAGTAAAGTGAAAATCATCTGCCACACAGGTAGGGTGGGGGGTCGGAGGCGGGTATACTGGGGTTCTTGGTGGTGGAACATGTGCAGTGGTGAAGGGATGGGTGTTTGATCATTGTATGACGGAGACTTAAACCTGAGAGCTTTGTAACTGTTCTCATGGTGATTCAATTAAAAAAAAAAAAGCCATGGCCAGAGGAATATCCCAGGGCAGAGTGGACACTTGATGCAAGCACATTGCGTGGTTCTAAGCCAGCAGTGGTCTCTGGTTGTGTGGTGACTATCTGCAGCAATGAAGACAGAGGAATACTGTGTGTCCCCTCAGAAATGATGGCCTCACAGGTGACCAGTCTAGCAGAGACTTGGGAACTTGCCATACCTAAGATTTGCCTATCCAGGAAGTCTGTGTCTGCCCAATAGGAAGGGCTATATGATGCCAGAGCATCACACTTTTTAAAATTTAAAATCTACAATGCATTGAGAGTTTATCATGGTATTTCTAAAGCAAAAAGAACTTGAGAGGTTTTATATGCCTTAATAGTCTTACATTTTAATTTTCTTTGTTATTTAAAATAATTCCAGTGCCTACTTACTTTATTGGTAAATTTGGTCTCTACTACAAAGAGAAAGTACAATTATACAAATGTCCATCTTTATTACAATAGATAACATACTCTTAGCACTTCCTTTGTAGATTTAATAGATATAATACATAAGATTTAATAAAAACAAAAACAAAATAAATCAGGAAGAATTATTATCTCTAGATAAAATTGATTTCTTTTGTACACTCTACTGAAATTCCCATGTTTTCTGCAATGAATAGAGAAATATGTGAAATGCAATTTTAATATGCACTCCCAATTTTTCATATGTATGATTGAGACAATAGCACAAAGGAAATGAAAATAAAGCTCATTTCCAATGATTTTATGATCTTATTAAAGACATATCTTACTTTTTTTTAGGAATGTCATGTATAATAGGAGCTTTTTTAATTCTTATTTTTATTAAGGCACCATGATTTATAAAGTTGTTTATAATAGAATTGTTCCAGGCATACAGTATTCTAACTCCAATCCCACACGAGTGTGACCTTCCCTCTACCAATGTTCGAGGTCTCTTGTGATTTTCTTCCTTATACTTATTTTAGGCTTCTTTTGTCATTCTTTTGTACCTAGAGCCAAGTGCATGTTTCTTAAAATATGAGAGGTTATTTGAGTCTTTAGGGAGGCCTCACATGCAGTGCTCAGGGGCCTGGGGAAAATTGCCAGTGATATTTGGTTGAGCTTTACAGGACTGATGGATCAGTGCTCAGGCATGATGGTGCCCGGACCATCAGAACTATTATCTGGCAGTGTAGCCATCTGGTGAACCACCAGGGTCACACCCAGCCATGCTTGGGGGTCCACCGAGACTATACTCAGCAGTGCTCAAGGAATCATGTGATGCCAGAGATCAAACCTGATGCCTTATTCCAGCCTTTGGATTTATCTCCCTATCTCCTGGAGCCCATCTCTGTCCAGAGCTAAGTCTACTGTGCTGTTAGTCACCCTCCTAGTACAATTTTTGCTACATTTCATGTTCTGATAGCTCTATTCTTGTTTGCAGCAATATTGCTATTTCTTCTCTGATTTACTCTTTGACCCAACAATTGTTCAATAACTCTTGCTCAGAAAAACAAATAGTTTTGCTTTTCCAAGATTTTTTAATAGTAAATTT